>NC_082727.1:38390038-38693068 GCF_030144855.1 Hypanus sabinus | reverse complement strand
ATGAAGTTTAATTGAATGTATGGTCAAGAAAGGAAATGTTAACATTGCTGGGAGAGAAGTAATTGAATGGTTCATTGTTTTCTTTTGCTGTGATTGATGTGGGTCAGGGTGCATGTTGTTGCCTGCACATCTCTTGCCAATAAACAATTCCTCCTTGTTCTCAACAATGTAAAATGGTAATGTTGATTATATAACCATGTTAATTGGGCACCCATTAAGTGCGGGGAAATGTTTTTAGTTTATGCATCTGTACTGTAACAATTGGCTACCCATCAATACTTTGAGCTATCATTGCAGAAATAGGGTCAGTTTTAATATGATCCAAGTAGAATGTCTGTTCCATCTGCTCAAAGCAATTGGAAGAAAGCCCAGTTGGAGGCTGTATCCCTGTCTAGTATTGGGGGGGGGGGGCGGGATGGGTGTGCTTCTGCACAGGATCAAAAGAAGCTATAGAAACTTGTAGAACTAGTTGGCTCCATCTTGAGTACTAGCCTTTGTAGTATTCAGGACACCTTCAAGGAGTGGTGCCTCAGAAAGGGGGTGTCTATTATTGAGGACCCTCATCGCCCAGTTCACTCCCTCTTCTCATTGTTACTGTTAGGAAGGAGGTACAAGAGCCTGAAGGCACACACTCAGTGATTCAGGAACAGCTTCTTCCCTCTACCATCCGATTTCTAAATGAACCCTTGAATGCTACTTCATTTTTAAAATTATTTTTGCACAATTTCTGCTTTTTCTATTTAGTATTCATATATATACTTTTTTCTATATTTATCATGTATTGCATTGTACTGCTGCCACAAAGTTGACCAATTTCACAATGTATGCTGGTGACTGGGGAGAAATAACTATTTGAAGTTGCATCATTGGTTAATCCAAGGTCTCTAAAATGTGAAGAATAGTGGTAGGTCAGGCTGAAGTGGGTGAGTCGCAGAAGGAACAAAGTGATTGTCCTCCAGTGGGTGAATTCATTGGCAACCACTGAATAAATTTGGGGAGGGGGTGTGGGGAAATAGAAGAATTATGGACATTGTTGGCTGCATAGGGGATTGACATTAATAGTTTCACCAGAATTTTATTGCAGTAGAGTCGTATTTTTAATCTCTTTTGCACTCTAAACAGTCAATGCTATACTATTCTGGCTCAGACCTTGGGCACTAATTCTCATCTCCCACTTATTATGCTGTTCTCAATAGGTGTGGCCGCTTCAGTGCATTGCTTTCTGTCACGGTGAAGACTTGATATTTGCCTCAATCATTTGCTGTATCCCAGCATGCCAATTTCTGTTGCTCCCCTATATCTTCCAAAACCTTCAAAAGGCCCCATGTGCAAACTCTTACTCTTGATGGAAAACCTGGTACATGATTGAAGAGGGATCCTAAATTGTGGTTTCCTTAGGAGAGGTGGTTGTCTACAGCACGAGCCATGGATATATGCACATACATGGAATTGTCCAGGTGTAACACTATGCTTAAAACTGGTTCTGTTTCATCTGTTATAATCCTGTGGAATAAAGATGATGAGTCACAGTCAAAGACTGTGGCTATGCTCTCAGCTTTAATTATAACTGTAGCCTAGTGAATGTAGTTCAGGAGCCCTATTCTTGTTTGATTGGATAAAATGGGTGTGAGAAAGTGTATCTGGAGACCAAGTGAGGGTTGCAATCTCTTCCCAATTGTTTCGGCTGTCCGAATGCTTCTATCTACCCTGTCCTCTTGTCCAGGTGCCAAGGCATGTCTACCAGAGCCAAGCAGAGATCAAGTCCCTGGTATTTCTAATACCCTGTCTTCACTCTCTTGACAGAAATATAAAGGAAATTGATCTCAAAGGTGAGCATTCCTACCTTGAGGAGCATGGATTTTTCAGTAGTTAAAAACAAAAGCCTAACAAATTAGCTCAGTGACCTTTCTGTGTCATATTGATTCACTCTATTTGTGGGGTGGAGGACATAATAAGCAATAATTAGTCTATCATTATTATAACTGTGTGTTGATACTTGGGTTGTGTTGGTTCTTAGTGCAAATGACACATTTCACTTCACTGCATGTTTCGTTGTACATGTGGTAAAATGAGCTGAATCAGGTTTTGGTTGCATTGAGTAGTGAGCAAAAGTTGTGCTGTTGTCACCACGAGTGAATCTGCAGATGCTGGAAATAAATAAAAACACAAAATGCTGGCAGAACTCAGCAGGCCAGACAGCATCTATGGTAGGAGGTAATAACGACGTTTTGGGCCGAAACCCTTCATCAGGAGTGAAGTAACATGGGTTGGTCAAGGGGGGGATAAGAAGTGGGGGGGAGGAATGAAGTAGAGAGCTGGGAAGTGATAGGCTGAAGGGAAATGGGCTAGGGGGAAGTTGGAGAATTATGGGAAATAAAGGAGCAAGAAAGATGGGGCTGAGGGGAGATTATCGTGAGGGGGGGAAAGACAGAAAGAGAACCAGACTAAAATTATAGATAGGGATAGGGTAAGGGGGGGGGGGGCAGGAGTATTTTCTGTAGTTTCTCTGCATATTCCCATGAGATTTATCACACCTTTCTTGGAACATTGTCTCCATATCTCTAAGGAGTGTCTTTTTTGTTCAGAATTCACTGGAAATCTGCCTGTAGTCATGCAAGAATTTGTTTGGACAATCAAGTTTTCTAAGTCATTCAAAATTTTTGCACCATGCAGGGACAAACACAAACACCTTTGTAACTTGTTTTAGCTCCTTTTTTTGTATTATTCTACTGGGTGGAGTATTCCACTGACTGAGTGAATGTTCCAAGTTCAAAGTACATTTGTTATCAAAGTATGTACACTATACACAACATTGAGATTTGTCGTCTTACAGGCAGCCACAAAACAAGAAACCCAATAGATCCCACTATTTTAAAACAAAACTGTAAAGTTTTCAGAACCATGAAAACCATGAAAACAAAGTAAACAAATAACGTTCAGAATTAAAAGTTCACAAAGGTGAATCCACAGCCACAAAATCAGTTTATTATTACATTTGATCCGGGAGCCCGTTGTTTGCAGGCTTTAGCCTCAGTTCAGCGTAGAGACAAGTAAACCTTACGGAGCAGTGAGCTGAACACCAGCCTGTCCCTTGCCTTTGACCTCAATATCCCGACCTTTACAATCTGGCCAGGCATTTAAATTGGCCAAACATTGGCTCATTCCTCACTCTCAGGCTACCTCAATTTGGCCTGTATATGCCACGTGGCAACCTTACTGCACCTTAGATATCGGTTCACACCACAAAAATGACAGGTCATACAGGCGGTTCAAAACAACAACTCTGAAAGAGAAGTTGCCAGCTATTGACTGAAATGATCATTATCCTGAAAAAGTGTGACTGATGGAGTAGTTAGTAGATTTGTTTGCTGCTAGAAAGATGTCACTGTCTCTCACCAGCACTACCTTAAACGTTTAGATAGTGCTTCTGAGGAAGCCAAACTACAATGGTGATCTTCAGTTCCTATTTCAATATATCTGATATATACTCTTAATTCTTTCACTTTGGAGAGTGGTATCGTGAGTAAAATCTGGCAATGTAAAATCTGCAGATCTGTCATGGCCAGTTTCTGCTACTTTGGAGATCAATTGCATCCTATCTCCTTGTGTCGGATTTGAAATGATTCATATTACATTGAAAGTTGCATTTCTGTATCAATTTAAACTACTATCAATGCAGATACTTGTGTTTGTAAAATGGACACTGATGTTTTAATGTTATCCTGATGTAAATTTCCTCTTCGGAGAATTGTGAAAGTGACCAGGAAGAATACAGTTGTTTAAGAAAAAAAGAGCTAGCCATGGTTAAAAATTACAGGAGCAAGGGTGGTTCCTTTGTTAGTCTGTCATCTGTCATCCTTTCTGCATCCAACTACCTAGTCTCCTTTTCCTTATTCTCATGACGAGAGAGCGAGAGAGAGAATGAACACCTATCTATCATTCTTTTAAGAACACAAATAGGAGCAGAGGTAATTGTTCTGGCCCATTTGAGCTTGCTCTGACACTCAATAAAATGATGGGTGATCTGGTTGACTCTGCTTCCCCGACCCTGCCTTTTCCCCATGGCCTTTATTCTCTTGCTGTCCAAAAATCCATCCCATTGTGTCTTAAATAAATTTGTTTTGATTCCCAGGGCAGAGAATTCTACAGGGTCACTACACTTCAGGAAAAAGTTTCCTCTCATCTCTGTCCTAAATCTATTTCCTTGAATATTGAGGGTAATGTTCCCCAGTTTTGGTCTCACTTACCATTAGAAACAGTCTCTACCTCATCTTTTTTCCTCCATGCTCCATTGTAATTTGCCTGACCATTAATACTTAAATTTATCTCAAGGAAATTGCCAAGAGACCTTAAATTCACTTCAGTGTTTTTCTCCTTTTCCACCTTTTGCGTTATAACTTGAAAGATGTTTGAATAAGACAATGGAGCAGAATTAGGCCATTTGGCCCATTGAGTCTGGTCCACTATTCCATCTTGATTGACTTATTATACCTCTCAATTCCGTTCTCCTGCCTTCTCCTTGTAACCTTTGCCCTTGCTAATCAACCTCTGCTTTAAATATGCCCAAATAATTTATCTCCTCAGCTGCCTGTGGCAGTGAACTCCACAGGTTCGTGACTCTCTGGTTCTGGAAGTTCCTCTTTATTTTTATTCTAGAGTGCCCTCTGGTCCTAGACTCCCCCTCTATAGGAAACAGACTCTCCACATCCACAGTATCTTGGCCTTTCGATATTTGATAGATTTCAATGAAACCCTCCCTCATTCTTCTAACAAGTGCACATTCAGAGCCATCAAATGCTCCTTGCGCTTTAACCCTTTCCTTCTTGGAAATATTCTCATGAATATCCTCTGGACCCTCTCCAATGGCATCATATCATTTCTTAGATGAGGGCCAAAAACTGCTCACATCACTTCAGGTGCGGTCTGACTAATGCCTGATAAAGCCTCAGCATGACATCTTTGCTTTTGTATTCCAGTTCTCTTGAAATGAATACTAACAATGCATTTGCATTCTTTACCACTGACTCAACCTACAAATTAAAATTTAAGGGAATCCTGGATGAGGGCACTCAAGCTCCTATGCAAGTCTGATTTCTTAATTATCTCCCCTTTTAAAAATACTTTAAGTCTTTATTTCTTTTACCAAAGTGCATGACCGTACATTTCCCTATACTTCTGTTTGCCACTTTGTGCATTCTTCTAATCTGTCCAAGAGCTTTTGCAGATTTGCTGCCTCCTCAACACTACCAGCCCTTCCACCTATCTTCACGTCATCTGGAACTTGGTGAGAAAGCCATCGATTCTGTCATCCAAGTCATTGATATGTAAGGAGAAGTGGTCCTAATACTGACAACTGTGGAGCACCACTAGTGTTTACTTAGTATTTCAGTAATACTTGAGAAATTTTGTAAATGTCTGATTAAGCATCCTTTGTTTAAATAATTCATTATGGGTTCTATATAAAAGTACGTGAATCACATACATCATTGTGCCATCAAGCCATACATGCTCACCTCACTTAAGGTAAAAATGAAGTTGACACACATCTCATCGATCCTTGATTTTTCTCTCAATTAGTTTTATATTTTGGAGTTACTACTTACCTTTTGAAGTGCAGTGGGATGTTCAGCTTTTTAAAAAAGTGTAGCAAGACATTCAAGTTTAAAAAAAATGCAGCACAGTTCATGTTTCTTCAGAAGGTGGAGAGGGGAGCTGTCAATTTTTTTTTAAAAAGGGCAGAAAATGTACAAATTCACATGTTTGTAAATAGTTCAAAAACAATTTTCCAGTGTTTCAGAAACATTTCAAGATCTAATGATTATGCTGTTTAATTGCAGGAAAGAGTCACACTTATAGCATGCCTTTCTTACCTGCAGTTTGCTTCCCAGCGTGTTTAACGGCTATTTTTATGGTTACTTTTGTAATTGGGGAAACAGTCTGCATACAGCATGCGGTAGAACTTAAGTAATCAATTGCAGTGTTGATTCAGAGAGAGAGATGTTGCTGTATATAACTGCACTGCCTTTTATTTCCTGAATAGTACCAAACAGTTTTTTTCATTTGCATGAAAGATTTAAGTGCTCCATGCTCCTTTGGCCCAGCAAGTCTATGAATTCCAAATTCTTTCACTCTCCTAAACAGTAGGCATTACTTCCAATGATCAATGATCCACAACAAGCATGTGAATACAGGAGGAAATCTGTGTAATCGCAGAGTAAATGTGGAAACTCCACACAGTATCACAGATCAAATTATACCTAATGTGCTGTATTGGTGAGGCAGCTTGGCTAACTGCACGATGGGGGTCAACTGTGTGAGTACTAGAATAAAGACTAAAACAGTAACATCTATGTTCTGTCGGAAGTGTAGAATAGATGATGTATCTGCACTTCTGAGATTGCCATTGTCATGACGCAGGCTTTATCTATTTTGTTTTAATTTACCACATGTATCGGACCTTAGATCCTGTAACATCTTAGCTAATTATTTCAGTACAGTAGCAAAATCGGCACTAATCTAGCAATGTGGAAAATTTCTTGACCTGTTCACAAGCAGGATCAACTGAATCTTGCTAATTGGCAATCAGTGCACTCGGTCACCAGGAAAATGATGGAAGCTATTGTTGACAATGCTATTAAATGGTACTTGTCAATAGCCTGCTTACTGATGTCCAGTTTGTGTTCTGCCAAAATAATTTGGTTATAAACCGCTACTTGAGCTGCATTCCATGGTTATGGTGACCAGTTTCCCTTGAGATGAAGGCAGCATATGACCTTGTGTGGCAGCAACACTTTGGTAAAACTGAAGTAAATGGATGTCCAGCAGAAAATACTCCAGTGGCTGAAGTTGTATGTTGCACAAAAGGTGGAAATCACTGCAGGACATAATCCTAAGCACAAATACTTCAGTTGCTTCAGCAATGGTCTTTCTTCCTTTGTGTGGTCAGAATCAGAAATTTTGTCTTTTTTTCAAATTGTGCAATGTTAATCCTAATAGCAAATGAAGCAGCCCCTACTTGCATGCAGTAAGACCTGGACAACATTCAGTCATGCAGTAAGTGGGAAGTTGGTTTCATGTCACCAAAACTGCCAAGCAATGGCTGTAAACATGAGGAAATTTACAGATGCTGGAAATTCAAGCAACGCACACACAAAATGCTGGTGGAACGCAGCAGGCCAGGCAGCACCTATAGGGAGAAGTACAGTCAAAGTTTTGGGCTGAGATGTTGACTGTATTTCTTCTTATAAATGCTGCCTGGCCTACTGTGTTCCACCAGCATTTTGTTTGAGGCAATGACTGTAATGTATTTTCATGTTTCAGTAATATTTGAGTAATATTGTAGATGCATTGTTTGACTATGGATTCCTTGGTTATATAATTCATTACCAGATATATGTAAAAGTACGTGAATAGCTAAGGTCATTACACCACCAAGTCATGTGTGAGTGCCTCACTAAAGTGAAACTAAGTACATGAGTATTCTTGGGCCACCATGTTTTACTTTTGATTAGTTGCAAGAGTTACAAAACATAGCAATGGTGATGAGATAATTTTAAACTGAACTGTGGTGAACTACATATAACTGTCTGGACACACCCGCGCCCCCCCCCCCCCCCCCCCCCACTGACTGCGCCTGTGGCTCCTCCCACAGACCCCTGTATAAAGGCGATTGGAGGCACTGCTCCTTACTCAGTCTCCAGGATGTTGTGTGGTGGGGTCTTGCTGCTGACGGTGCTTTCTTCCAGCTAATAAAAGCCTATCTCGACTCGCGTCTCCGAGAGTTATTGATGGTGGATCATGAACCCAGGATGACTACCTGTTGAATCACATCACTTTTTTCACAGCATGTGCTCCTTCGGAAGGGGACAGATGGTTGAGTCTTTTTTTTTTAAAAAAAAGGCTGAAAACAGACAAAATTCATGGGTTCATAAACAGTACTAGGTGATAATCATAAACAACAAAAAATAGCTGGCTACGTCAGGAAGATAGACATGTTTGTACGAAAGATAACTGGATGATGTATACTGAGCAAATTGAGCAGTATTTTGAAGCAAGTGAAAAGCCATTGAAAAACAAGTGCTAGTGTTACTGATGCAATAGGTGGAAAAGCATACAGTTTGCTTCGAAGTCTGACTGCTAAAACCAAGCCAGCTCAAATTAGTTTTGCTTGTATCATGAAAGTAATATAGGAATATTTAGAACTGAAAATATTGACTGATTCGTAAATGAAATCAAAGGAAGGGTAGTTCAGTTCAGCTTGCATGGCTCATTTGAAGAAATTGTCAGTACAATGATGGGCTTACTAATGCTCTGAGCGATCATTTAGTTTGTAGCATCTTATAAGACTCCATCAAAAAAGGCTTCTAATTGAAGCACAACTCATGCTTAAAAAGAACAGTTGATATCACAGTATCGATGGAAACAGCAGCCAGAAATGCAAGTGGATTGCAATCATGGATGAAAGTGAGTGTGAACAAATTTGCAAAAACTAAACAGAAACCTGCCTGAACAAACTTAATTACTATTGTGCCAGGGGCTCACATACTGTATACCATCGCAATGCAGGTTTTAAGACAATAAGATATAGGTGCCAAATTAAGCCATTTTGCCCATTGAGTCTGCTCTGCCATTTCATCATAGTTGATCCAATTTTCCTCTTTGACCCAATCTTCTACCTTCTCCCTGTATCCCAACATGCCCTGACCAATCAAGAATCTATCAACTTTTGCCTTAAGTGTACATAAAGTCTTGGCCTCCACAGCTGCCTCTCTCTGCCTTCAATACTCTGGCTAAAGAAATCCCTCCTCATCTCTGTTCTAAAAGGATGCCCCTCTATTCTGAGGCTATGTCCTCTGGTCATAGACTCTCCCATCATATGAAACCTCCTCTCCACATCTACTCCATCAAGGCCTTTCACCATTAGATAGGTTTCAATGAGGTCACCGCTCATTATGTATTCTAAATTCCAGTGAATACAGGCCCAGAGCTTTCAAACACTCTTCATGTATCAAGCCATTCAATCCTGGAGTTATTTTCGTGAGCCTCCTTTAAATCCTCTCTAGTTTCAGTGCATCCTTTTTTAAAATAAAAAGGGGCCAGACCTAATCAGAATCAGACTTTAATAACCATATAACAATCACAGCACGGAAACAGGCCACCTCGGCCCTCCTAGTCCGTGCCAAACTCTTAATCTCACCTAGTCCCACCTACCCGCACTCAGCCCATAACCCTCCACTCCTTTCCTGTCCATATACCTATCCAATTTTACCTTAAATGACACAACTGAACTGGCCTCTACTACTTCTACAGGAAGCTCATTCCACACAGCTATCACTCTCTGAGTAAAGAAATACCCCCTCGTGTTTCCCTTAAACTTCTGCCCCCTAACTCTCAAATCATGTCCTCTCGTTTGAATCTCCCCTACTCTCAATGGAAACAGCCTATTCACGTCAACTCTATCTATCCCTCTCAAAATTTTAAATATCAAATTCCCCCTCAACCTTCTACGCTCCAATGAATAGAGACCTAACTTGTTCAATCTTTCTCTGGAACTTAAGTGCTGAAACCCAGGTAACATCCTAGTAAATCGTCTCTGCACTCTCTCTAATTTATTGATATCTTTCCTATAATTCGGTGACCAGAACTGCACACAATATTCCAAATTTGGCCTTACCAATGCCTTGTACAATTTTAACATTACATTCCAACTTCTGTACTCAATGCTTTGATTTATAAAGGCCAGCGTTCCAAAAGCCTTCTTCACCACCCTATCTACATGAGACTCCACCTTCAGGGAACTATGCACTATTATTCCTAGATCTCTCTGTTCCTCTGCATTCCTCAATGCCCTACCATTTACCCTGTATGTTCTATTTGGATTATTCCTGCCAAAATGTAGAACCTCACACTTCACAGAACTCCATCTGCCAATGTTCAGCCCATTCTTCTAACCAGCATAAATCTCCCTGCAAGCTTTGAAAACCCACCTCATTATCCACAACACCTCCTACCTTAGTATCATCGGCATACTTACTAATCCAATTTACCACCCCATCATCCAGATCATTTATGTATATTACAAACAACATTGGGCCCAAAACAGATCCCTGAGGCACCCTGCTAGTCACCGGCCTCCATCCTGATAAACAATTATCCACCACTACACTCTGGCATCTCCCATCTAGCCACTATTGAATCCATTTTATTACTCCAGCATTAATACCTAAAGCCTGAAACTTCTTAACTAACCTTCCATGTGGAACTTTGTCAAAGGCTTTGCTGAAGTCTGTATAGACTACATCCACTGCCTTATCCTCGTCAACATTCCTCGTATCTTCTTCAAAGAATTCAATAAGGTTTGTCAAACATGACCTTCCACGCACAAATCCATGCTGGCTACTCCTAATCAGATCTAATCGCCAAGTACCTGTGCACATACAAGGAATTTACTTCCGGCAGATGTTGTCTCTCTGCTCATAACAATGATAATGATAAATATAAATGAAAATATAGATTATACATACAAGTAGTGCAATCCAAGTAATAGTTAGCCGACAGTTAACTGGCTTGAAGAGAGGCCTCGCTAATGCTTCATAAAGTTTCAACATTATATCCTTGCTTTTATATTCTAGTCCTCTTAAAATGAATGCTAACACTGCATTTGAGCCTTCACCACAGACTTTACCTACAATCGAATCTTTGGGAAATCCTGCACAAGGACTCCCAAGTCTCTATGTCCCTCAGTCCTTTGTATCTTCTCTCCATTTAGAGAAGATACAATCTTTTCATTTCATCGACCACAGTGCATGATCATATACTTCCAACGCTGAATTCCATCTACCATTTCTTGGCCCATTTTCCTAATCTAAGTCCTTCTTTAGCCTCTACTTCCTCAAAGCTACCTGGCCCTCCATCTATCTTCATATTATCTGCAAACTTTGTCAAGTCAAGTTGTCACTCTTATTGTCATTTCGACCATAACTGCTGGTACAGTACATAGTAAAAATGAAACAATGTTTTTCAGGACCATGATGTTACATGACACAGTACAAAAACTAGACTGAACTACGTAAAAAAAAAATCAGAAAGCTACACTAGACTACAGACCTACACAGGACTGCATAAAGTGCACAAAAACAGTGCAGGCATTACAATAAATAATAAACAGGACAATAGGGTATGGTGTCAGTACAGACTTTGTGTATTGAGGAGTCTGATAGCTTGGGGAAAGAAACTTTTACATAGTCTGGTCCTGAGAGCCCAAATGCTTTGGAGCCTTTTCCCAGACGGCAGGAGGGAGAAGAGATTGTATGAGGGGTGCATGGGGTCCTTCATAATGCTGTTTCCTTTGTGGATGCAGTGTGTAGTGTGTCATCAAAGCCATCAATTCTATCATCTAAAGCATTGACGTATAATATAAAAAGTATCAGTCCAAACACAGACCCTTGTGGAACACCACTAGTCACTGGCAGCCAACCAGAAAAGGTTCCCTTTATTTCCACTCTTTCATTGTGTTATCCATGTTAGAATTGTTTATGTAATACCATGGACTCATAGCTTGTTAAGCAGCCTCATGTGTGGCACCTTGTCAGAGGACTTCTGAAGATCCAAGTACACAACATCAATCAATTCTCCTTTGTCTATCCTTGTTATTTATTCAAAGAATTCCAACAGATTTTTAGGCAAGATTTTCCCTTCAGGAAACCATGTTGTCTATGGCCTATTTTGATCATGTGCCTGCAGGTACCCTGAAACCTCAACCTTAGTAATCAATTCCAACATCTTCCCTAGTACTGAGGTCATACTAAATGGCCTATAGTTTCCTTTCTTCTGCCTCTCTTCCTTCTTGAAGAGTGGAGTGACATTTACAACTTTCCCGTCTTCAGAAACCATTCCAGCATCCAGTGATTCCTGAAAGATCATTACTAATGTCTTCATGATCTCTTCAGCCACCTTTTCAGAAATCTGTAGTGAACACCATCTGGTTCAGGTGACATGTCTGCTTCAGACCTTTCAGCTTCACAAGAACCTTCTCTCTAGTTATGGTAACTTCACTCACTTCATGGCCCCTGACACCTGCAATTTCCACCATACTGCTCGTGTCTTCCACAGAAAAGACAGATGCCAAATACTTATTCAGTTCACCTGCCATTTCATTTTCTCCAGTGTCATTTTTCAACAGATTATCCACTCTCGCCTCTCTTTTACAGTTCATGTGTCTGAAAAACTTTCGGTGTCCTCTTTATGTTGAAGATGAAATTTGCAGAAAATGCAACAAAATAGGACACATGTAAAGAGTATGCTGGGCAGACAACAATAAATGGAACTGCACAGGGAAGAAAAAAATGATTTTAAAAAGCCAAGTTTCAGTTTCAAAAAGAGCACTAATCTGCATGTTGTTGAAAAGTCTGATAATGATGAGATGGCACTGGACTGGGTAGCCTTGAGATTTAAAATGTGAAAACTAACAATAGACCAGCAATATGACTTACACCAGAAGTGAACAGCAAATTAATTAAAATGGAATTGGACACTGGCACTGCTGTTTAAGTTATTCCACAAATGGCATTTTAAAGATACTGAACTGAAGCCCTGCAGATGTCCAGTTAAGAACTTGTACTGGAGAAAACTCATGTGGGAATGACATTTGTAACGGTGAAATACAACAAGCCACATTGAGGTTGCATGTAGTAAAAACAGAAGGGGCAGCATGTGGGGATGTGATTGGCTGAGACAACTGTAACTTGATTGGAGATCCACCCACTATTTGCATACCACATCCCCTGCAAGGGTCGTGCTGAAAGCAAATTAAGAAAAGTACAGGATGATCACACAGCAGTGTTCAAGGACAGCACTGGAAAACTCTAATGCATCAAAGGTAAAATAGTGTTAAATGAAAATGCCACATCCAAGTTTTACAAAGACTGTGTGATTCCTTATACTATCTATGATAAAGTGGGCAATGAGCTAGATCACATTTAGGCTGAAGGAATTTTTTCTAAGGTTGAGTGGAGCCCATGGGCAATGTCAGTAAACCCAGTAGCCAAGAAGAATGGGTCTATCAGGGTCTGTGGTGATTTTAAGGTCACCATCAACTCGGTACTAAAAGTAGATCAATATCCTCTGCCCAGGATAGAGGATATCTTTGCAAACCTTTCTGGAGACCTGCAGAAGGAGATTGAAGTTGAGTCCAAGGGCTTCTCATGAAGGGCTTTATCACTATTATAGATTAATTTTTGGAGTAGAATCAGCATCTGTACTCCAGCAGAAAGCTATGTTCCAGGTGCTGCAAGACTTAACACATATTCAGGTTACTTGGATGACATCTTTGTTACAGTATTTAAAAAAAATTAGGTTATGGGCTCAGAGCATGGTGCAACAAATGTGAATTATTTAAACCAAGCATCCATCACTTACTGTGGTTGCACCATTGACGCACAATGATTACACAAGTGTGTTGAGTAAATTGAAGCAGTGATGGATGCCCAAGGCCAAAGGGTGTGTCACTGTTGTGCTTTGTGAGATTTCTCAATTAGTATTAAAGGTTCCAGCCAAACCTGGCTACTGTGCTCTGCCTGTTGAACTCATTCCAACAGATCAGAAGAATTGGCAATGAACAACGTAGTGTGAGATGGCTTTCAAAAAGTGAAAGGAAATTATGCCAGACACTGTACTTGCATATTATAATCCACGTTGTACAGGGAAGGTTGCCTGTGATGCCACAGTTCATGGTATTGGTGCAGTCATGTCACAGGTTATGAAGGATGGAAGTGAACACCCCAGAGCCTATGCATCACGTTCTCTTACAGCTGCAGAGAAAAATTACGGATAGATTGACAGAGTGGCCTTGTGCCTGCTTAGGGATGTAAAACTTTTCAACCGATACCTGTGTGGGAAAGAGTTTGCACTCATTTCTGATCATTAGCTAGTGTTCAGTTTCAATCCGCAGGAGGGCATTCCACTAGCAGCAGCACGAGTGCAGAGATGGGCTCTCTGTTTCTTGGAGGACACAGTCACAGGATTGAATTCAAGAGCACAACTAATCATGGAACTACTGATTTGATTGTCCCATTTACCCTTGGGAAGGTACATATCTGAAAAACTTGCATGAGAGAACAATGCTCTTGACATATTTTCCAAAATGCAAATTGAAAGTCTCCCTATTACAACAAAGGAAAACTAGAAAAGACCCCATGCTGTCTTGGGTCTACAAGACAACCCAAAATAGCTGGAATGTGCAGCAGAAATACCAGTTTCCCACATTTTTACCAGTATTGGGATGAATTTGCCTTTGAAAGAGGTTGCTTTGTATGGGGATTGAGAATTGTTGTATCGTCCAAGCTGAGAGCTGAAGTGTTCGGGGAGCTATGTGTCAGTCATCTAGGTGTGATCAAAATGAAAGCATTGGCTCAAAGTTTTGTCTGGTGGCCTGTGACAGATCATCAGATTGAGCATCTTGCCATGCATTGTTTGGGATGCCAACACATCCAGAAGATGCAGGAGCAGCACCTCTCTATCTCTGTGAATGGCCTGCATTGCCCTGGCATATGATTCATGTGGATTTTGCTGGACCATTCATAGGTACAAATTAGTAGTGGATTTAGGTGCAAAGTGGCCAATATCCTCCACTACAGCCTTGCACACTGTTAATGTGTTGAGTAACCCCTTCTCAAGGACAAGTGTTCCAGAACACGTAGTCAGTGACAATGGACTGCAGTTTGGTTCATCCTTTGTGCTTGTGCTTTGATGTCCTCAAACCCAATCTTGAAAGGAGTTTACAGGATAAACAGCTGAGACAAATTGAAGGCTCCTCAAACAAGGAGGTTTGATGTTTCACTCCTGGACAAGCAGTTCTGAGGGACTGCAGAAGTGATCAAAAGTGGCTACCTGGAAAGATTAAGGACAGAACTTTCCTGCACAAGGGAGATTGTGTCATCTCCAGATGACATCAGATACATCGGTCAGTTGAGGAGAGCAGTCTCAATTGTTAGAGATGAAGGGTGTCCAGAGCTGTCAGAACCACTTCCAGCAGTCCCAAAGTCAACTCCTACAATTGTGTCCCTCTTGTCAGGAAAGACGTCATCCCCCAAGAGTGAGAAATCCTCAAGTGAATAAATGTTTAGGTCTGAATGGGACAATTCAAAATTTACTATGCTGTGCTTGTCTATATAGTAGTTGTATTTATATAGCGTACTGTGTATATCAGATGACTAGAGAGCAATATGATACATATTTGAACATAGAAATTTACAGCACATTACAGGCCCTTCGACGCACAATGTTGTGCCGATCATGTAACCTGCTCTAGAACCTGCCTAGAATTTCCCTACCACATAGCCCTCTATTTTTCCAAGCTCCATGTATCTATCTAAGAGGTTCTTAGAAGACCTTATTGTATCCTCTTCCACCACCGCCACCAGCAGTGTATTCCATGCACCCACCATTTTCTGTGCGGGAAAAACTTGCCCTTGACGTCCCCTCGGTATCTATTCCCAAGCACCTTAAAACTATGTCCCCTCATGTTAACCATTTCAGTCCTGGGAAAAAGCCTCTGATCATGTGGATAGACAATGTCCCTTATCATCCTATACACTTCGATCAGGTCATCTCTCATCCTCCGTTGCTTCAAGTAGAAAAGGCCAAGGACATAAAACCTATTCTCATAAGGTATGCCCTCTAATCCAGGCAACATCCCTGTAGATCTCCTCTTCACTCTCTCTATAGCATCCACATCCTTCCTGTACTGAGGTGACCAGAACTGAACACAGTGGGGTTTGACCATGGTCTTTATAGCTGTAGTATTACCTCATGGCTCTTGAACTCAATCCCACGGTTGATGAATGCCAACACATCATACGCCTTCATAACAACACTGTCAACCTGTGCAGCAGCTCTGAGTGTCCTATTGACACGGACCCCAAGATGTATCAGATCCTCCACACTGCCAAGAGTCTTTCTATTTATATTATATTCTGTCATCAAATTGGACCAACCAAAATGTACTATTTCACTATGTACTATTTAAGGGTTGAAGTCCATCTGCTACCTCTCGGCCCAGTTCTGCATCCTATCTATGTCCCACTGTAACCTCTGACAACCCTCTACACTATCCCCAACCTTTGTGACATCAGCAAACTTACTAACCACCCTTCTACTTCTTCATTAGGTCATTTATAAAAACCACAAAGAGGAGGGGTCCCTGCGGAATACCACCGGTCACTGACCTCCATGCTGAATGCGAACCATCTGCAACCACCTTCGTTTATTGCCTTCTGTGGGCAAGCCAATTCTGGATCCAGAACGCAAGGCCTCCTTGGATCCCATGCCTCCTTACTTCCTGAAGGAGCCTTGCATGGGGAACCTTATCAAAAACCTTACCGAAATCCATATACTCTACATCCACTGCTCTACCTTGATCAATGTGTTTTGTTACGGCCTCAAACAATTCAGTCAGGCTCTTAAGGCATGACCTGCCCTTGATAAAGCCATGCTGCCTATCCCTAATCAGATTGAGTCTGTCCAAATACTCATTAATCCTGCCCACCACTGAAGTTAGACTCATTGGTCTGTAATTTCCTGGGTTATCTCTAATTGTCAGTTGAGATACATACTTTATTGAATTTCACTGTGTACCTAAGCAGGGAGGAGTGTAGTGTATTTAATATATCAATATATTGTTTGATTAAGCATTCTTTGTTTATAATTCATTATGGGCTATGTGTAAATGTACATGAATTGTGAACATCATTATGCCACCATGTCAGTTTTGAGCACTTCACTGAAGTTCCTGGGCTCCCATGTTTCTCTTTCAAGTTTCTGGAGTTGTAAAGCATAATAGCAGTCTAACCACCTTCTCTTGATATTCGGTAGCATTACTAAGGTTGAGTTGCTTCACCCACCCTCCCCACCAGAATATTGACAAGAAACTCATCTGGATCAACTAGATAACTATTGCAATGGTAACATCAGTTCAGAGGCTGGGTATCCTGCTCCTCACTGCCATCCCAAAGCCTTTCCACATCTGGAGCCACTATTTGGGAATAATCTGGAAAGGTATCCCCTCACTTGGATGAGTACAGCTCTAACAAAGCAGCCTGGTGAATTAGAGTAAAAAATATAAGAGATTCTGCAGGTGCCAGAAATCGAAAGCAATGCACAATAATGCTGGAGGGACTCAGCAGGTCAGGCACCATCTACGGAAATTAATAAACAGTCATATACCTGTCTGAAAACGCCCCCCCTCCCCCCGCTGACTGCTCCTGTGGCTCCTTCCACTGACCGTGGCTCCTCCCACAGACCCCGGTATAAAGGCGATTGAGGCCTGAGCCCTGCCTCTCAGTCTCCAGGATGGAGCATGGTGGTCAATTGCTGCTTGTTCTTTCTTCCAGTCAATAAAAGCCAATATCTCGCCTCCCGACTCAGAGAGTTATTGATGGTGCATCAGACCCTTCATCAGGGACTCTTTTTCCCCTGCGCCCCCACTTCCATAGATGTTGCTTGACCTGTTGAGTTCCTCCCGCATTTTGTATATTACTCTGGCAGATTTGAGTGCCACCAGCTATTATAACTGAGCAACTTAATAAACTCTTTATTCTGTACTGAACTATCATATTTTAGTAAACAACAATTTCATTTTTAAGAGAGAAAATTACCTTTATCCCCATCTCCCCTCAAACCTATTATTAGCAGCTTAACTAACTTCCTGTTTCAATGTCTGTTATGAGCCAGAAGTTTAAAACAATTCAAGTACTGTTACATCAGTTAGCATTATAAAGCGAAAGAGATTGTCGACCACGTTTTGCTGATCGGCTTGATTTAACAGATTAATGACTTGTTTCACACTCCCTTTTTTCTCCCCACGATGAAGGCCACAATTTTGTAGGATGTATGGCAACAGATGGCAGTGTTATTGTGCAGAAGTCATTGAAGGTGATAGGCCAAGTTGAGTGAATGGCTAGTAAAATACATGGGATTTATAGAATAAGGCAGAGTACAAAAGCAGGAAAATTATGTTGAATGTTTATAAAACACTGGTTGGACTGCAACAGGAATGTTGTGCTCCACTATTTGTGACAAATTCTCATTCTTTCAGCACCATGTTGGGAGTAGACACCCTTCCCCTATAGATGTAGCTATCCGGCACAGGGCAGTGAGGGGGTAGGCCCACTCTATAGGGGGATTAGGTGTCCATTTAGTGAAGTAAGAGCATGATCAGAGAGAAATAGTGGGTGGGCGGGGGGGGGGAGTACAGTTCCTTCCGGACATTTTCTGAATGTAAATTTCACCTAAAACTGGTGCGAGTTGGAACTTCTGTCCAGGCATCATTGAAATGTCTTGCATGTAAAATCATTTGATTTAGTTGTCAGTTTGGATCAAGACTCAGTAAATGCATTCTGTTCCTCTCTGGAATTAATAATGATGTCAAAATTTCAGGTTGCACTTCCCAGATCGAACTTGTCACAAAATATTGTGTAGCCTTTTGTTGCATGCTTGTTCCTGTGAGTAACTGAAGTTCATTGAGCATAATCTGGTTGAGCAGTCAGTTGAAAAGAATGAAGTGACCTTGAACTCTCAAATGAGAGCCAGATGACAGACACTACTTGCCAACAGGCAAAGCTCATCTCTTTTTTTAAAAAAAAGGTCTCCAGAAGCACAGTCACTTTCCAATTTCTAACCCTTTGTTAGTTATTCACAAACACTGATGCTTATGTACTCATGCAAAAATAGTGCAGTGTTTAAAAGGTATTACTCTAATGAATATTGATGTAATTCCAGTCAACGGAATTTTAAAAAGTCTCGTGTGCTGATTTGGTGGTTTGTTCACTGCACAATACTGTTTATGGGTAGCAATACAGAGTTCTCATTCTCTTTTCCTGCTTGGGAGAAGCTGGTGATTGTGGGTTAGAAGTGAAGAAGCATTGGAGCTGGGCACTTGGAAGGGTGGGGCCGGACAGGGAATTGAGGGGTCATATTATAGGCTGGGGTTTTAGTAGCTGTGACTTGTCTCCTGAATTTATCCACTTACATCACTTAAAAATTCAGAATGATGAAATATTAATTATCTGTATGAGTAACCCTTGACACCTTCTGAAGCTCCGCAGTCACGTAGATTTGTATCCAGTTCTTCCCTTTTAAACGATTCACTTTCTGTCTTTGTACATAATAAGCACCAAACACAAAATTGCTACTCATCGAGGCTACTCCATTAGTATACTTCCCAAGTCCTCAAACTATAAACTGCAGAGAAGGGTAAAGACAGCAAGTACGTAGGAACACCAATTCCCTGTGAGTTCTCTACAGCATTCCCACCTGTGGATGAATCCTTCAGTAGTAAAAGGTCAAGATATTGAAACAACACACAAAAAGCTAGAGGAACTCAGCAGGCCAAGCAGCATCTATAGAAGAGAGTATAGTCAATGTTTTAGGCTGAGATCCTTCATCGGGATATTGAAACTCCTTCTCTAACAGCAACGTGGCACAAAGTCTTCAGCAGTTCAAGAAAGGAGCTGAACCTCGCTTTGTGGGTTTTTAGAGATGGCCAATGACATTCTATATTGCAAATGAGCAAAAAAAAGCAATGCTATTTATATTTGAACTTAGTTACATGAATCATTTTTTTGCAAAATAAGTGTGGGCACTCTTGTAAAATCATGTTAAATGTTTAATTTATGCTTGTGAATGTTGTATATCTGTTGCGATGTTCCTGTGATGCTGCCGAAGTAAGTTTTTCATTACATCTGTGTACAGATGCTCATGACAATAAATGTTGCTTACTAAGTGTACATTAAGTGTTATAACTATATAACCATATAACAATTACAGCATGGAAACAGGCCATCTTAGCCCTTCTAGTCCGTACCGAATGCTTACTCTCACCTAGTCCCACCCACCTACACTCAGCCCATAACCCTCCATTCCTTTTCTGTCTATATACCTATCCAAATTTTTTTTTAATGACAAAATCAAACCTGCCTCTACCACTTCTTCTGGAGCTTGTTCCACACAGCTACCACTCGCTCAGTAAAGAAGTTCCCCCTCATGTTACCCCTAAACTTTTGCCGCTTAACTCTCAACACATGCCCTCTTGTTTGAATCTCCCCTACTCTCAGTGGAAAAAGTCTATCCACATCAACTCTATCTATCCCCCGCATAATTTAAAAATTTTCTATCAAGTTCCCCCTCAACCTTCTACACTCCAAAGAATAAAGACCTAATTTGTTATGTTAATGTTATAACTTATTTTGAAAAATGTGATTGAGTCAGAGGCATCTGTCACCAGGTAATTGACTGATTTTGGCCTGAACGTTATTATGTTGATAACAGAAACTAGTCAAGACTAACCTGTTCACAAAATTTAAGATAAATCAAAACTGGTCAATGTTACCATGCCAGGCTACCCTCTCACCAGCACAGTCACTGCTCGTGCTATCAAGCAGCTCTTGCTCACCAATAATGGATTCATTGATGCCCAGTTTGGACTTTGGCAGGACCACCTGACCATCAGTCTGGATCCAAACATTGACTAAAGAATGGAACTGTTTAGTGATACCAATGAAGTGAGAGTGACGGCCTATGATTAAAACAGTAGAAATTGGCCCAATTTGATACCAGAGTAGTCTGATCACATTGGAAGTCCAAAAGTGAAAAAAAACACTCAAGGAGTTGGAGTTGTACCTGACGCAAAAAGAGATGATTGAAGTTGTCAGTGGTCAAACATTCCAACCTCATCCCCTGGAAAACTTTTCTTGTTTCAACCATTTGCAGTTCCTTCTTTGATACCCTTTATCATAAGGTCCAAGGTGAGAGTGTTTGCTGATGACTGCATCATGTTTATTCTCATTGGTGACTCACTGGTAAATGAATCAGCCAATCCCTGCTTGCAGATATTCTGAAACTACACCGAGAGGCATGGGATGACAAGTGGAAGGTAATATTTATACCAATGGTCTGCTGGGTAATAATTAACTTCAGTGAGAAAGAGTCTATGCCATTCCTACATTTTTTTGCTTTTATTTCAGATTTTCAGAAACTCTACTTTCTGTGATCTCAATTTGACCATATTCTCCTGATATTGAGGGGTTAGTGATGGCTATTTCCACCATCAATATTTTGGAGAGGGGGTCATTACTGACCAGAGACTCAATGAGCCTCATTAACATTGTGGTAACAAAATCAAGTGAGCAGCTAGGCATCCTGAAGTGAGTATTTCACCTCCTGGCACCCTTTTTTTCCATGTAGTGCAAGAATGTACGATTACATGATGTAGGAATACGCTGGAATATTCTGTTTCTGAAGATGACTGCTATACTAATAAAATCTTGAGGTTAGATGCCACAGTGAAAAGCAAGTCACTTAAATAGCTGTGTACCTACCACCTTAAACAGTTATTCCTTCCACCACCGGCACAACGTTTGTGCCATTTTACAGAACGCACTGGATTTACTTGCCCGGGAGACTCTGAAGTCTTTGCAGCTTTATGTCGGGGGAGCGGTGTCAGTGCCGGTGATGCAAAAAAAGACTAAATAAACTCATCAAAATGGCTGGCTCTGTCCTTGGCTACAACCTGGACTCTTGAGTTAATGGTGGAGAGGAGGTCGCTAAACCTGGCACATCCTCTCCATGACCAGCGGAGGACCCTTTTGAACAAGGATCGTTACAGCAAATCTTCCCTACCAAATGCAATAAGCATATACAACAGTTCATCTCTGTGTGACAGCAGAATAACATAAAATTGTACAATAGTCTGTTTTAATATTTCATACATTATTATTGCACATTGGTAAATCATTGTATATTATTCTGTACTTTATTAGTCAAGTCTACACACTGCTAACGTTGCTGCTGTAATTGAAGAATTTCCTATTCAGGATCAATAAAGTATTATTATTATTAAACCCACAGCTATTTATACCAAGAAAGACTAAGGCAGTAAGTGGTGGGAAACATTACTGCTCTGGGTTGAAAATTCGTCACTGGTTCTTCATTGTCATTTGGTTTAAACCCTGGAACACCACCCCAACAAAATTGTGAGAATGCTTTCAAAAGAGGGACTGATGCAGTTCAAGAAGGTTGTACACCAGTGCTAAAAGTGCTTGTTTTGTTAGGGGCATCCTCTTCCTTAAAACAAATCATATTATTCACTGCACTGATTTAGTGCACCGGATAGGTAGTTGGGAATACATACTGGGGCTGGTTGGAAGTTCTGCAGATAAAGAAGAGCATGATTTATTTAATATGCCTCTTAGTTTGCAAACCCTAAAAAGTTTGATGCACTCTTAATGATCTTAAATCAGCTAATCCATAAATCAATTAAGCAGTGTGGAGTTTTGTATATGCAATCATTTTGGTGATTTTTCTCTGGTGGATACATGAAAATATTTTCAAAAATATTTTGAAAGAACTTGGATACATTTTTCTATGTCTTGCCGTGAGTCCCACACACCTAATGCGCCATGTAAACATTCCTCATATTGTGGTGATAAGGACTGTACTTTGAAATTAATTTTTTTCTGGAGATATGAGAAAAGGCAATGCTGTAACCTCTCCAAGATTCTCTTCAGATGAGAAAGGCTGCTGCCAGAATTCTTCCAACATAAGCTTGACTATAGATTTTCAGAACAAACTAATGAAATTCAGAAAGGATCTCATGTAGTTACAGAACTAACAATGCTGCCTAGTTGTTACATTGGCAAATGCATGGCCCCATAATGATTGTCTTCTTCCATTGGCATTTTGCCATCGTGATATTGGGATTCATTTATTAAATAAGATGCATTCTTTCATAACAATGAACTCTTTTTACACACATCTTTTAGCACATAATCTAGGTCACAAAAACATTATTGCTGTGTTTGGACAAACAAGACAGAATCTTCTTTCAGTCCTAAATTAGTACATGTCTGTTTAAAGGGAAGGAAAGTTAAGGTCGAGGGCAAAAATGATATCATGAACATTACTGGATTTTTGTCCAAGAATGTTTTCAACTATTCAATGGTGTGAAATAGAAATCCAGAGGAAAGATTTATGTACTGTAGATTAAACATGATTCAGCTTTTTAACTAGACTGTGTCTGACTAAATGCCCTAAAGACATTCCAAATGAGCACAGAAGTTCTGTATCCTGCCATGTACAAGCTCAGCCGTGAACTAGTCTTTAATTTTGATCAATGCACATAGTCCTGTGATTACAGGGATTGAGCATAACACATGCCCTTTGGAGTAATCAATCTCCTAAGAGGCTTGTCAAAACACATTTGTTTAGCTTTTAACCAAAACCAATAATAATTTAAAACACAAATGCAAGGTCAATGGCTGCAACACTGCACACGTTGCACAATACCCTTGTGTCAGAGACCGCATTTGGTAAATTAAAACATTCTCGTGCTCTACTATTATGGTTATGAGGACCACCTACTGAAATAGAAACCAATTACATGCTAATATTCATCATTTGCATGAAGTCCGTCAAGCAACCCAATAAACAAAGCTCACGTTTTATCTTATGCCTTTGTAGTTTTCTTTAATACACGTGCAAGGTCAGCGTTATTACCCATTCCTAGCTGCCCTTGAAGATGGTGGTGATGGGTCATTGCAGTCCTTCTTGTGAGGCTACTCCTGATATGCGTCTGGGTAGAGAGTTGCACGATTTAGATTGAGTATTGATGAAGGATCAGTATTTTCCTTTGAAGTGATGTGTTCCATGGAAGTATGCTTGAAGGTGGTGTCATTCTGATGTGCCTGTAGATTCTTGTCTTTTTTAGTAGTTTAGCTCACACTTTGGAAAGTTCTGCTTGAGTGCACACTACGGATGCTGTGCAGCGTTGTTAGGGTAAATGAATGGTTAGGTCACAGCGTTGTCTAGCAATACAAGCAATATGTGATTATAAATGGCAGAGGCAGTCACCTGTTTGGCCCTTCAAGTGAGGATGCCTGTCCTGGGGCTGGCGGCCTGTATGTGTGTGTGAGAGTGTGCTGGGGGGGAGGATGGGAAAGGGGGCTTGTTTTACTGTTGTGTCTTGTTTTGGTTTGTTGTTGTTGCTTCTTGTATTGTCTTGCTGAATATTGTGGATATACTATGTTGACCCCGAAATGTGTGCCAACTCTTGCAGGCTGCCCCCAGCACATCCTCGGCTGTGTTGATTGTTAACACAGACGGTGTATATCACCCTATGTTTTGATGTACATGTGCTAAATCTGAAGCCTGCTCTATTCTCCAGTGAGCGCTCGGCTAATCGGATTGTAGAAGTGCCTTCTGGAAATCCAAGTATAGGTTGGTTTCCCACATCATGTTTTATTTCTTTGAAGGAATGCAATAAATTGATTAAACCTTGATTTCCCTTTCATTAAACCTTGTGGCTTCCTTGAATCATGCTGGATGGTGCCAAGGTGCAGTGAGCATTGCTGGCATTAGAAGGGGAGAGTAACCTATCGGAGTCCTGAAGTTTGCCTGAAAATTGGGGAAAAGCTTTCAGGTGTCAGGAGATAAATCATTTGCTGCAGGATAACCTTTGATTGTTTTTGTTCCCAGAGTATTCATGTGGCTTTCCAGCTAATTTTCTCATCTGTGGTGTTGATTGTGGGGATCTAGTTACTGTAACACCATTGAGTGTCAAAGGAATGTTGTTTATTCCAAATACAGTCAGCCTTCCTTATTTGCGGGTTCCGCAAGCGCAGATCGGGAAAACGCAGAAGTTGAGCATTGTTTGCCTCACGTCTTGTTCATTCGCTACTTGTCTTGTGAGCGAGAGAAAGGAGTTTAAGGCTAGTAAGGGATGGCTGGCTTGCTATGTAAAGCGCTACAGCCTCAAGAGCTTAAAGGTCACGGAAATATCAGGTGGCATCACCATTCCCAGAAGAGCTACGATGTTTGCATCTGTACTGAACATGTCATTATTTCCTAGTCAATACAGTATAACATCTATTTACATAGCATTTACATTGAATTAGGTATTATAAGTAATCTAGAGATGATTTAAAGTATATGGGAGGATGTGCGTAGATTATATGCAAATACTACGCCATTTTATATAAGGGACTTGAGCATCCACGTTTTTTGGTATCCGTGGGGGGTCCCGGAACCAGTCCCCCCGTGGATAAGGAGAGCGGACTGTATGTGAAAGTCTGCAGATGATGGGTATCCAAAACAAAACATACAAAATACTGGAAGAACTCAGCAGGTCAGGTAGCATCTATGGAAAAGAGTAAACAGTCAACGTTTTGGTCGAGACACTTCATCAGGAATGAAAAAAACGATGAGAAGTCAGGGTAAGAAGTTGGCGTGAAGAAAGGAAGAAGTACAAGGTGGTAGGTGATAGGTGAAACCCGGAGAGACAGAGGTGGTAAAGTAGAGCTAGGAAGTTGATTGATGAAAGAGATAAAGGGCTGGAGAAGATGGAATCTGAATCAAGAGGATAGAAGACATGGAAGGAGGAGAGCATTAGAGGGAGGTGATGGGTACAGAAGGAGATGAGATGAGAGACCTTGTTCTGTTTTATTGGGGATCATCATTGACTGGAACTTGTGTGACTTATTTTTCCTTTCTGATTTCTATCCAGGTCCAGGAATGAACTGCTTCATTGCTTGTTGTTAATGGAGATGAATATTCAAATATGAGGGAGCATCTCAACTTCTTGTACAAGGTGTAATTTAAACCTTTGAAATATATTTTCCATGATTCTCATTGTTTTAGTTTTATCAGGGCTCCTTGGTGACAGCCTCAGTCAAAAGCTTGCAGAGAGGAGGTGCAGCAGCTAACAGACTGGTGCAGAGCCAACAACCTGTCTCTGAATGTGAACAAAACAAAAGAGATGGTTGTTGACTTCAGGAGGGCACGGAGCGACCACTCCCCTCTGAACATCGACGGCTCCTCAGTAGAGATTGTTAAGAGCACCAGATTTCTTGGTGTTCACATGGCGGAGAATCTCACCTGGTCCCTCAACACCAGCTTCATAGCAAAGAAAGCCCAGCAGCATCTCTACTTTCTGCAAAGGCTGAGTAAAGTCCATCTCCCACCCTCCATCCTCATCACATTCTACAGGGGTTGTATTGAGAGCATTCTGACCAGCTGCATCACTGCCTGGTTTGGAAATTGCACTGTCTTGGATCAAAAGACCCTGCAGCAGATAGTGAGGTCAGCTGAGAAGGTCATTGGGGTCTCTCTTCCCGCCATCACGGACATTTACACTACATGCTGCATCTGCAAGGCAAACAGCATTATGAAGGACCCCACGCACCCCTCATACAAACTCTTCTCCCTCCTGCTGTCTTGGGAAAAGGCACCAAAGCATTGGAGCTCTCACAACCAAACTATGTAACAGTTCCTTCCCCTAAGCTATCAGACTCCTCAATACCCAGAGCCTGGACTGACTTTACTGCCCAATTGTCTTGTTTATTATTTATTGTAATGCCGGCACTGTTTTGTGAGCTTTATGCAGTCCTGGGTAGGTCCGTAGTCTAGTGTAGTATTTTTTCTGTGTTGTTTTTTTTACATAGTTCAGTCTAATTTTTGGAACACCATGCTCCTGAAAAACATTGTCTCATTGTTACTATGTATTGTACCAGCAGTTATGGTCAAAATGACAATAAAAAGTGACTTGACTTGACTTACTGTCAAGGGCAGACACTTCCATCACCACCCTCTGCTCTTTGGTCCATGTTTTGACAAGGCTGTAAAGAGGTTTGGAGTTGTTGACGTGGTCCTGGTGGAATCTAAGTTGAGCCCTGGCAACCGGATTTCCAACACAAAGCACAGCTTGACTGATTGTCAGCGATACCCAGCGTTGTTGATGATTGAGAATTGACTACTCAGTCATATTCTTTAGTGGGTGGCAAATAACATTACACCACAGTACGGGCCCTTCAGCCCGTGATGTCCTGCTGACTTTTTACATCTTGATAAATCAAACCTTTGCCTCCTACGTTCCCTTCTGGATGATAATGTGGTTAACTGGATCAGCAAACTTGCAGATGACGCCCAGAATGGGGCGTAGTAGACAGCAAGGAAGGCTATCATGGCTTATAGTGGGATCTGGACCACCTACAAAGATGGGCTGAAAAATAGTAGTTGGAATTTAATGTAGACGAGTGAGATGCATTGCACTTTGATAGGACCAACCAGGATAAGTCTTATCCAGTGAACAGTAGGGCAGTAGAACAAAGTGATCTGGGAATACAGGTCCATAATTCTTTGAAAGTGGCTTCACAGGTAGATGGGGTTGTAAAGAAAGCTTTTGGCATTTTAGCCTTCATAAATTAAGTTATTGAGTACAGGAGATGTTGTGTTATGTTGAAGTTGTATAAGACATTGATCATGCCTAATTTGGAGTATTGTGTGCAGTTTTGGTCACCTACCTACAGGAAAGGTGTAAATATGGTTGAAAGAATACAGAAGAAAGTTTACAAAGATGATTCTGAGACCGGAGGACCTGAGTTGTAAGGGTAGATTAAATAGGTTAGGATTTTATTCTTTGGGACATAAAAGATTGAGAGGAGATATGATAGAGGAATGCAAAATTCTAAGTGGTACAGATAGGGTAAATGCAAGCAGGCTTTTCCCACTGGGTTTGGGTGGGACTATAGCTAGAGATGATTGGTTATGGGTGAAAGGTGAAAAGTTTAATGGGAACATGTGGGGCTACTTCTTCACTCAGAGGGTCATGAGAATGTGGAATGAGTTACCAGTGCAAGTGGTGCATGCAAGCTCGATTTCAACGTACAAGAGAAGTTTGGATGGGCGCATGGATGGTAGGGATATGGAGGCTATCGTCCTGGTGCAGGTCAATGGGAGAAGGCAGTTTAAACGATTCAGCACAGACTAGATGGGCCAAAGGCCTTTTTCTGTGCTGTACTTTTTCATGACTCTATAACTCTCCATTTTTCTATCATCCAAGTCAAATCAAGTCACTTTTATTGTCATTTCGACCATAACTGCTGGTACAGTACACAGTAAAAATTAGGCAATGTTTTTCAGGACCGTGGTGTTACATGACACAGTACAAAAACTAGACTGAACTACCCGTGGAAAAAAAAACAACACAGAGAAAAGCTACATTAGACTACAGACCTACACAGGACTGCATAAAGTGCACAAAAACAGTGCAGGCATTACAATAAATAATAAACAGGACAATAGGGCAAGCTGTCAGTCCAGGCTCTGGGTATTGAGGAGTCTGATAGCTTGGAGGAAGAAACTGTTACATAGTCTGGTTGTGAGAACCCGAATGCTTCGGAGACTTTTCTCAGACAGCAGGAGGGAGAAAAGATTGTATGAGGGGTGCATGGGGTCTTTCATAATGCTGTTTCTTTTGTGGGTGCAGCATGTAGTGTAAATGTCCGTGATGGTGGGAAGAGAGACCCTGATGATCTTCTCAGCTGACCTCACTATCTGCTGCAGGGTCTTGTGATCCGAGATGGTGCAATTTCTGAACCAGACAGTGATGCAGCTGCTCAGGATGCTCTCAATACAACCCCTGTAGAATGTGATGAGGATGGGGGTGGGAGATGGACTTTCCTCAGCCTTCGCAGAAAGTAGAGACGCTGCTGGGTTTTCTTTGCTATGGAGCTGGTGTTGAGGGACCAGGTGAGATTCTCCGCCAAGTGAACACCAAGAAATCTGGTGCTCTTAACAATCTCTACGAGGAGCCGTCAATGTTCAGCGGGGAGTGGTCGCTCTGTGCCCTCCTGAAGTCAACAACTGTCTCTTTTGTTTTGTTCACATTCAGAGACAGGTTGTTGGCTCTGCACCAGTCTGTTAGCTGCTGCACCTCCTCTCTGTAAGCTGACTTGTCATTCTTGCTGATGAGACCCACCATGGTCGTGTCATCGAGGTGGGTCAGCAGAGTGAACAGCAGTGGACTGAGCACACAGCCCTGGGGGACCCCTGTGCTCAGTGTGATGGTATCGGAGATGCTGCTCCCGATCCAGACTGACTGAAGTCTCCCAGTCAGGAAGTCTAGGATTCAGTTGCAGAGGGAGCTGTTCAGGCCCAGTAGGCTCAGCTTTCCGTTCAGTTTCTGAGGGATGAATGTGTTGAATGCTGAACTGAAGTCTATGAACAGCGTCTGAATGTACGTGTCTTTTTTGTTCAGGTGAGATAGGGCCAGGTGGAGGGTGGTGGCAATGGCGTCATCTGTTGAGCGGTTGGGACAGTACGCAAACTGCAGGGGGTCCAGTGAGGGGGGCAGCAGGGTCTTGATATGCCCCATGACGAGCCTCTCGAAACACTTCATGATGATGGATGTGAGTGCAACTGGACGGTAGTCATTTAGGCAGGACACTAAAGACTTCTTCAGCATGGGGCCAATGGTCCTTATGCCTATCTAAGAGTTTCTGGCAGGTCAATCCTTGCACCCACCATTATCTGTGTAAAGGACTCACCTTTGACATTCTCTTATACTTTCTTCCAATCATCTTACAATTATACTCCCTTATATTAGCCTTTCCTGCCAAATTACCTGGGCAGGTTTCTGCTGAGTGTGTACTTGTAATGCACTAAAATATCATGACTAGAGAGGCTAGAAGTTCTGGAGCACTGTTACCATTGCCAGTTTGTTGTCTACTCTTAACCCTATGTCAGTATGTCTCATGAAGTAAATGTCTGTAAGCTGGCGTCTGTGAAGGGGGATATTTTGTTAGTAAGACATGATTCATCTGCTGGATATTTCTGGTTGAAAACAGTGGTGAATGCCTTTGGCACTCCTAAATGAGATTGCTCATCTTTAGTGGCATAACTTGGTGCATTAGTTCCCTAAAATTTGTACACGGTAAATTATGGAAGTACATAAAATATAAGGACCAGGAACACTTGGCTTCTCAATCCTGCCCCACTATGATCATCACTGATCTGTCCAAGAGTAACATGCACGAAATGCTGGAGAAACTCAACAGGTCAGGGAGCATTTACGGAGTGGAATGAAGAGTTACCATTTTGGGCTGAGACCCTCAATTTAGCCTCCACAATTCTACAGAAATTCACCACTCTGTGCGAGAAGATGCTCCTGTGCAATTCATCTTTAAGACCACCTTCCATTCCTGTAACTGCATGAAAATTCTCCCACTCAGTCCTGGGATTTCAATACAAAGTTTCTTTGCACAATTGAATGCTTTGGAGTGAACACCTCTTATGCTCAAATTAATATATCCCTTATCTGTAATCTTTCTTTCTCCTCAGCAGGAAAGGTGTTTCAACAATTGAGAGAAATGTTTAAGATATTGAACTGTTAAGAGTTATGTTACAAAACTGCAAACAACCCCGTGCTGTATAATTGTAAAGACAACTGGAAAAACAAGTCTTTCTGTTATCTGTTTCATTTGATTAGACCACTAATACTTTTATAAGCGAGTAGGAAACCTGGATATTACTTGAAGTGACCTTGAATGATGACTGAAACTTGATACATACGAGAAATTCTATTGCAGGCATCGTTAAGCTGGCCGCAATTTCAAGGAGATTATTTCAGTAAAATGTTTCACTTTGTAGAGCCAACAAAAATGAATGTGGTTTTTTTGACAGTCAAATTGATATGCTGCTAAGAAACTAATCTAATTATATCTTTGGCTTTCTACTGGTAGGATTCTTTCCTATGTTGGGACCTGACCTCAGTGTGGACAGAAAGTAAATGCAGTCCTGCTAGAATAGTTATGTATCAAGGACGACTAACAAAAACATCTTTTTAGCTTATCTGTTCCTATAATTGCAATTCATTTTTCACTTTGAGGTCTCTGATGTCAATCAGTAAATATTCACAGCAATACAAGTCATTTAGTCTTTAAAAGCATTAGATCTTACACTTGGTAGCATGCAAACAAAATTAGATAGACATAAGCTATGTTAATAAATCAGATTTCTCATACAGAACATGATCCATTTCATTCCTAACACAGTTATACATCACTCTATGCTGACAAATTCTGAAAAACCAGATCTTTTAGAAGCAACTTTAAGATTTTGTGGAATAGACAAAACCTTGGCGTTAAAAGCATCTCATGAGAATGATGTTTAAAGGTGTCACAGATCTTAATAATTTTATTCAAAGCTGAGGCTATTGTCATACACACAGATACATATATGCATAAGTATAACGAAAAGCTTACTTACAACAGTAGCAGAAGCATGGAGCCACAACATTCACAACAAAAGCATAAGTTATACACAATTTTTATAAGAAAGAACACAATTAAGGCAAAGTCATAGTATGCTATACTTAAGCAATGAATAGCATCATGTGGGTCAGTTCAAGAACTGAATGATTGATGGGAAGTAGCTATTCTTCAACCCGGTGGCGTGCAACTACAAGCTTCTGTACCTCCTGCCCGATGGTGGCTGTGGGACAATTGCATAGTCAGGATGGTCGGGATCTTTAATAACAGACATGACCTTTAACAGGCAGCACTTCTTTGTAGATACTGCCAACAGCAGGCAGGGAGCACTGAAGAGATACTGTTATTCATATGTACTGGACCTGTCCTAATCTAGAGAAATTTTGGAGAGATGTTTTCCTAACCTTATCCCATATTCTGAATTGCCACTTAGAACCCAACCCTCTGATTGCTCTTTTTGGTTCCTTGGGTGAGATGGACATACATTTGAGTCCGACTAAACGTCAAATATTATCTTTTGCTTCTCTTCTGACCAGACGTTTAATTCTTCTTAGGTGGAGAGACATTGCTTCACCCACGCATGCTCAATGGCTTAATGATATTATGTCCTGTTTAGACCTTGAAAAAAAATCACTACTCACTTCTCAATTATGAAAGTACATAAAAATTATGAGTGAACATAAAAGTTTCATAAGGTGTGGGGACCTTTTCTTGAATATTTTCATAACTTTTCTTTAGATTGTTTTTTTTTCAGTCCCTTACAGCTTTTTTTTGGTAGTAGCCATTATTATCTTTTGTTCTTATTTTCATGTACAGGTTTGGGGGTCTGAATGTTCTGATTTATATTTCCTACATTTTGCTGTGGTTGGTCTGGAGTTTTTTTTCTTGCGGGGGGGGGGGGTGGGTACTAACTTTACACGACTTTAGTTTGGGTGCTTTTTTATCATTATTTTGAAACATTATTATCATTGGATGTTTATCTTGCACTGTATTTATATCTTAATTTGGTCTTGGGGTTTTTTGTTGTTGTAGTGTTGTAGAAATGCATAAAAAACAATTAAAAAAAAAGATACTGTCTGTTAGACTCCACTACTCACTGCAACTACTTTTGTTCCTGTACATTCAAATTGCTGTACCTGGCAGTGATGCAACCAGCCAGTATACCGACTATTGAACCAGTCACTCCAAATACCTAGGTGGCTTCCATGCAAAATTGAGAGAGGCATGAACACTAGTAGTATGCCTGCTGTTGCAGTGTGTGAAGGAAGAGAAGTGGGTACAATTACTATGACAAGACAGAAGGTGCTCAAAAAGCAGAAAGACCTAAAGGTACATAAGTCACCCAGACCAGTTGAACTGTACCCTAGGGTTCTGAAAGAGATTATGGTGGCATTAAAAATGATCTTTCAAAAATCGTTGGACTCTGGCATGGTGCCAGAGGACTGAAAAATTGCGTATGTCACTCCAATCTTTAAGAAAGGAGGAAGGCAGCAGAAAGGAAATTATAGACTAGTTAGCCTGACCTCAGTGGTTGTGAAAATATTAGAGTCAATTGTTAAAGACGAGGTGATGGAGTACTGGGTGACACAGGACAAGATAGTTCAAAGTCAACATGGTTCCCTTCAGGAAAAATCCTGCCTGACGAACCTGTTGGAATTCTTTGAGGAGATTACTAGTAGGATAGATAAAGGGATGCAGTGGATGTTGTATATTTGGACTTTAAGAAGTCCTTTTACAAGGTGCCACACATGAGGCTGCTTACTAAGTTAAAAGCCCAAGGTATTACAGGAAAGGTAGAGCATTGGCTGATTGACAGGAAGCAGTGAGTGGGAATAAAAGGATCCTTTTCTGGTTGGCTGCCAGTGACTAGTGGTGTTCCACAGGGGTCGGTTTTGGGACCACTTCTTTTTATGTTGTATATAAATGATTTGGATGATGGTATAGATGGCTTTGTTGCCAAGTTTGCAGAAGATACGAAGATTGGTGGAGGGGCATTTAGCATGCAAAAGGACTTAGTTTAGGAGAATGAGCAAGAAAGTGGCAAATGAAATACAATGTTGGAAAATGCATATTCATGCACTTTGGTAGTAGAAATAAATGTGTGGACTATTTTCTAAACGGGAAATCCAAAAATCTGAGATTCAAGGGGACTTGGATCCTTGTGCAGAACTCCCTAAAGGTTAATTTTCAGGTCAAGTCAGTGGTGAGGAAGACAAATGCCATGTTAGCATTCATTTCAAGAGGTCTAGAGTACAAGGGCAAGGATGTGATGCTGAAGCTTTATAAGGAACTGGTGAGGCCTCACCTTGAGAATTGTGAACAGCTTTGCACCCCTCATCTTAGAAGAGCTGCGCTGGCATTGGAGAGGGTCCAGAGGAGGTTCACAAGCATGATTCCAGGAATGAAAGGGTTATCATACGAGGAACTGTACTCACTTGAATTCAGAAAGATGAAGGGGGATCTCATTTAAATCTTCTGAACGTTGAAAGGCCCAGACAGAATAGATGCGGAAAGGATATTTCTCATGGTGGGTAAGTCCAGGGCAAGAGGACACAGCCTCAGGATAGAGGGCGCCCTCTATCTGAACTCTCACTACTTGACAAAAAACCTGCACAGAACCAATCTGGTAATGAGATAAGAAGCTATTTTTCATTAGGTGTGCTTGATGTGTACCCACTCTGGTAGGACTGCATTTGTTGCCTACCTCATTGGGGTAGCATTCCAACATGGGAGGACAGCTGACTAAGGGAAAACTAAAGTTATAATTAGTTTTACTTCTTCGCAGCAGACTGTCACAAAGATCATCACATTGACTTGGGGGAATTTCTAACACTTTGGATTGTAGTTGTTTCCTTAGTGCAGTAATGCTTTTTCATGGAGCATATGCTGATGCTGTTTGTGGCATAAATGCTGACTGCAGTGCAGGTACAGTTGTCTAGATATATCCTCATGATTGTAGGTTTTCAAGTTGTATTCCTTACAAAAATCTTTATCTTTAATTTCATCTGAGACCTCTGTGGCAGCAGGGGAAGAGCCCTTGTACATTCCTTCCATCCTGTCCTAGATGGCTCCACGTGGGCCTGATTCTAAGGATTGCACAGTTTTTTTATCTGAGCTGGTGGCTGTAAGTGTGGACTCAAATAGCAATGCCCTAGACTTTATCATCTTTTCTTTTTTTTTGCCTTTGGCCAATGGCCTCAGCCCAGTTCCAGGTTGCCTTACAGGAAAAGGTAGGAGGTGGTTATTAAGGGAATTGCGGGACACAGGAGCTATTTCAGGAGAGTGACATTACAGTAAAAAATTGACTGTGATCTTAGTGAATAGCAGAGCAGCCATCAAGAGCAGAATGGACTCCTCCTGTTTCTATTTTGTATTTACTTATTTAGAAATACAGCACAGTAACAGACCCAAGGAGCCCACATCACCCCATTAGACCAACGTGAGCAACTAGCCTACTACCCTGTACGTCTTTGGAATGTGGACAGAAACCAGAGCTCCCAGAGAACACCCACATGGTCAGAGGGAAAACATACAAACTCCTTACCGACAGCAGCATGAATTGAACCAGAATCACTGTGCTATAATAGTGTCAAGCCAACTGCTATTCTACCATGCATAATGGCTCGTGTAATGCCATTGTGTTTGGATGGAGAAGGTTGTGTGAAACAGGATCAGTCAGGAAAGAACTTTTTCCTTTGTCGGTTTTAGGGTTGAGCTTGTCAGTGAATGTTCTGTTTATCTCCTTCAATTACTGTAAGAATGGACTTCTTCCACTATGGACACCCTCTGCCACTGGTGGTTTCAAACTGCCTTGTTTTGCAACATGAACAGAAGCTTGTCAGTACAATCATGCACTCTTTTTGGTGTTGGTCACATTATGATGTATAACTCCCACACTGCCTAAGCTGTAGACTGTAAGAGGACTGCGACAGTCTACAATGCATGGAGCAGGGGAACGTTAAGGGTGAGTGTCAGCTGATGCTGATTGTTTGTGGGGAGTCGCAGACGTGTGTAGTACTGGTGAAACTCAGGTGGGATTTAAGAGATCGGGGCATTTGCTAATGCTTTCACTGACTTTGATGACTGCTATGAAGTCACTGGTCTAACTATTGTATTTAGTTTATCAAGGTTATGCTGCTTCAAGTCTCTGCTCATACCAACAACTGGGCACCCTGGCCCCATGTAGAAACCAGACATCCCTTCTACTTCCCATCTCTCTGTCAACAGCCAGTGCAGTACTCGTATCCTCAATACCTACTTCCTCACCAGTGCTGAGCTTTAGTTTCAACAATAAGATTTATCCTTGGTTAAATGTAAATAGAAATGAGTAAATACAGCACAACCCTCTTTATGTTCTCAGTATCATTTGGTCAATGCATTCAGTAGAGTTAGCACATTTTTGTATGTAACACCATTGTCATTTCATCTCGTTATTTGAGTTGCTTCCCCACCAAATTCTGTCATGTAAATGTTCAATAGTGGAAGAACGTTGGACTGTGACCCTTCCCCACAGAGCATCAGCCTTCAATGCGTCCCGAGGCATGTACTCCTGAGGTCCAAATGTGTTAGACTGCAGCTTTCCCCTGCAGTGTTTCCCAACCTTTTTTATACCATGGACCCTTACTATTAACCGAGGGGTCCATGGAGGTACTTCACTGTGCTGGATGACTCACAGGATTCAGGCATCTTTCAGCGAGTTGATAATCTTCCAACGGCACTTGAAGTCCGTCTCTGCGTTTTTCCTGGGAATGAGTCATAGATAAGAATTTTCTCTATTATGCAGCTGCTTGGGATGAACCTTAACAAGGACCTTTGTATCATACGTCCACACCAGTATTGCACCTTGTTGCTGTTTGCTTGGCCAGGTTTGCTAGATCTGGTAGCATCTGCTCTAGTTAAAGCGCACCGCCCCTTTGAGAAATACAGAATAACATTAGCTAATGCAAGCTATTTTTAATTGGTCCCAGCCACTTCTGTAGTCGTCCTCCACTGCTGCTTCTTGCAACTTTCATAACGGCTTGTGTTGGCTGTATACTGGCATTGCTATAATGAGCAGGAGACAAAAAGTTGGCAGGCTATCTGCACATGATCAACAATGTGGGTTAACTGGACTTGAATACCCTATATCCATTTTTGTACACTTTTCAATTTAGTCCCTTTGAATTTTCAATCTGTTCCTGCATTAGTTTAACATAACACCATCCCACCATATCCTGATGAAGATTTTTGAGCCAAAACTTTGATTGTTTATTCCTTTCCATGGGTGTTGCTTGATGAAAGTTCCTTCAGCATTTTGCTCAGGATTTCCAGCGCCTGCAGAATCTCTTGTCTTTATGACGTTTGGTTGCCTGCAGAGTTGGATAAAAGTAATAAGGCTCAAGACTTAAAATATCTCAGGACCCTGTTCCAAGAATCCGTTCACTCGCCCGCAAGTATGTCATCACTTACAATACTGTACAAAAAGCCTTTGGCACATGTTAAAAACAAACATGAGGAAGTCTGCAGATGATGAAAGTCCAAAGCAACACAGAAAATGCTGGAGGAACTCAGCAGGTCAGGCAGCGTCTACGGAAATTAATAAATAGTCGACATTTCAGACCGGGACCCTTCTGGAAAGGAGAGGGGAAGACGTCAGAGTGAAAAGGTGATAGGAGAGGAGAGTGGACCATAGGAGAAAGGGAAGGAGTGTGAGACACAAGGGGAGGTGATAGACAGGTGTGAAGAAGTAAGAGGCCAGAATAGAAGAAGGGAGGGGAGAGGGAATTTTTTTTACCACAAGGAGAAATCGATATTCATGCCATCAGGTTGGAGGCTACCCAGAAGAAATATAAAGCGTTGTAAAAAAATTCTGTAAAATGAAGATGCTTTCAAAAATAATGAAACAACATTTTACAGAATTTTTTTACATGTGCCTAAGACTGTTTACACATACAGTATCCCAGCTGGTTCTGACTCTTGTTCCTTCCTGTCCCCCGCATCCCCCACCCCCACACTAGAGTTCAACTCATAGCTCTAAATTGCTAGGGCAAAGCTCTTGAGAGTAGTGAAATAATTGTTCTGCTCAAATTCTCCCATGATCCTCAACAAACTTACCATATCTGAACTGAAAAAACATTTAAAAATTCTTTAATATTCATCTTGAATAATGAATCTTTACTAACCATCTGTCAATAAGGACTGTTTTTCTCTTTAACTGCTCTGCTCTTTATTCAGAATGCCTGACCTTTTATATGGTAGTGCCTTTCGAAAATGGAATGTTTTCAAAGATGTTTGAACTACACTGGCTTCAAGCAAGTCTGTAGAGCTGTGGCAAAGTAGCCAGATACAGATGAGCTGTCAGAGTGGCAGAAATTCCCTTTAATTTTCTTCTCTAATATGTAAAATATGTAAAAATAAAAAGGTTGAAAATTGAAGTTCACTTCAGATGTACAGACACTCATAATATTGGCTCTTAGCAGAGTGCTTACTGAAGGGTCTGAAAATGTTTCAACACACCACTTTGACTCCATGGAGTAAAGAAGAATATTTTTATTCCTATTTTTGGTGGCAGTCAGTTTCTGTTATTTTTCTTAAAGTGAGCAGTACTTACACATCTAAATGGGTGAAAAAAACTCAAATGGTGAATAGGGAGATATTATCTGAGGTAAAACCAATGCATTTTCAAATTTTAAGGCAACACGAGTGAATCTGCAGATGCTGAAAATAAATAAAAACACAAAATGCTGGCAGAACTCAGCAGGCCAGACAGCATCTATGGGAGGAGGTAGTAACGACGTTTCGGGCCGAAACCCTTCATCAGGACAGAAGTAACATGGGATGGTCGAGGGGGGATAAGAAGTGGGGGGAGGGATGAAGTAGAGAGCTGGGAAGTGATATGCTGAAGGGAAATGGGCTAGGGGGAAGGTGGAGAATTATGGGAAATAAAGGAGAAAGAAAGGTAGGGCTGGGAGGAGATTATAGTGGGGGGGGAAAAAGAGAGAAAAAGAGAACCAGACTAAAATTATAGATAGGGATGAGGTAACGGGGGTCAGGGGTATCAACGTAGGTCAGTGAGTTGAATGTTCATGCTGCCACGTAGGAGGCTGCCTAGGCGGGAGATAAGGTATTGCTCCATCGACCTGCGTGTGGCCTCATCTTGACGGTAGAGGAGGCCACGGACAGACATGTTGGAGTGGGAGTGGTCTGTGGAATTGAAGTGTGTGGCCACAGGGAGATCCCGCCACTGCTGGAGGACCGAGTGCCGGTGTTCGGCAAAACGGTCTCCCAGTCTGCGGGGGGTCTGTGGAGCAATCTATGTTCCAAGCCTACATCGGTATCTGTCCTCTTTTCTTACGTTATATCGACGACTGCATCGGCGCTGCTTCCTGCACGCATGCTGAGCTCATCGACTTCATTAACTTCGCCTCCAACAACTTTCACCCTGCCCTCAAATTCACCTGGTCTATTTCCAAAACCTCACTCCGCTTTCTAGATTTTTCTGTTTCTATCTCTGGAAACAGCCTATCCACTGATGTCTACTACAAACCTACAGACTCTCACAGCTACCTAGACTATTCCTCCTCCCACCCTGTCTTCTGCAAAAATGCTCTCCCTTTCTCTCAATTCCTCCGCCTCTGCCGCATCTGCTCTCAGGATGAGGCTTTTCATTCCAGGACAAAGGAGATGTCTTCCTTTTTTAAAGAAAGGGGCTTCCCTTCGTCCACTATCAACTCTGCCCTCCATCGCATCTCCTGTATTTCACGCACCTCTGCCCCCACCCCATCCCCCCGCCAGGGATAGAGTCCCCCTGGTCCTCACCTATCACCCTACCAGGCTACAGATCCAACGCATAATCCTCCATAACTTCTGCCACTTCCTATGTAATCCCACCACCAACCACATCTTCCCCTCCCCCTCACTCTCGGCTTTCCGCAGGGATCGCTCCTTACGCGACTCCCTTGTCCATTCATCCCCCCCCATCCCTCCCCACGGACCTCCTTCCGGGCACTCATCCCTGCAAATGGAAGAAGTGCTACACCTGCCCCCACACTTCTTCCCTCACCACCATCCTAGGCCCCAGACAGTCCTTTCAGGTGAGGCACCACTTCACCTGCGAGTCAACTGGGGTAATATACTGTGAGTTTGCCAGTTGTTTCACCTTCCCCTTTTTCTGCATCTTAAACTCCGTTAATCTTTAATTTTCCCATATCTGATGACAGGTGATTGACTCGAAATGTTAATTCTACTTCCTTCTCCACAGATGCAGCCTGGTCTGCAGGGTATTTCCAGCAGCTTTTGCTCATCTTGTTTCACGCCAGTACATGTGAGCATGACTAAATAATAAGTCACAAACTCAAGAAAATCGGCAGATGCTGTAAATCCAGAATGCTGGAGGAACTCAGCAGGTCAGGCAGCATCTATGGAAAAGGGTAAACGGCCAACGCTCTGGTCTGAAACTCTTCATCAGGACTGGAAAGGAAGGGGAGAAGTCAGCTTATGAAGGTTGGGGGGAAGGGGAGAAAGAAGTACAAGGTGGCAGGTGATGGGTGAAACCGGTAGAAGGGGAGGGGTGAAGTAAAGAGCTGAGAAGTTGATTGATGAAAGAGGTAAAGGACTAGAGAAGGAGGGATCTGTTAGAAGAGGACATGGAAGAAAGGGAAGGGAGAGGAGCACTGGAGGAAGGTGACTGGAAGGTAAGAAGAGAAGGTGTGATAGGTAAATAAGAATGGGGAATGATGAAGGGGAGGAGAATGGCAATTATTGGAGGTTTGAGAAGTTGATATTCATGCCATCAGGCTACCCAGAAGCTCCTCCAACCTGGGAACAAAGGAGGCCATCGGCTGACATCTTAGAATGGGAATGGGAGGTAGAATTGAAATAGGCAGCTATGAAGTAGTCTCCCAATCTATGTCGGGCATTGTCAATATACAGGGGTCTCACTGGGAACACCCGTTACAGTAGATGACCCCAAAAGGCTCACAGGTGAAGTGTTGCCGTACTTGGAAGATGTTGTGAAGAATAATTTTTGTTTCAAAGCTGGCTTGAAAGTAGTATATGTGTCTCTTGCAATGGTGATTATGTAAAGAGCATCTCAAATGGTAGTCTTGTATATCAGAATACATTGGATGCTCCTGGATCACGAGTTGAGACGTTAAGGTTTCCAAAAGTTTGCTTTGAGGTTAGTATAACATTACCCAGTCTTCTAGTGCTGTCTTGTTTGCTTTTCTGTACCAAGTGGCAGCCAATAAACAGAAAAAAAAAACATTTGGAGGCTACTAGATCAATTTTAACAAGGATCAAAGATTTTATACAGTATTGCAATCTTGCAAAATCAATCCTGATCTTATGAGGACTTAAATCCAAGGGCTGGAATCAATGCCAATTTCACAGTGAACATGTCTATATAGAGATGAAACAGAATGATATCCAGCAGAAGCTCTCAGTGGTAATAAATCAGAAAGTGGAAGTCTGTTTCTAGGGCTCTGACTCAGCTGGTTATCTGGTTGTGCTGGACTGCACTGTGTGCTCACCATCAATCAACTAATATTGACAGCATACTGTATTACCTTTGGGAACAGTACAAAATTATCAACACAAGCGGCGCATTGACAATCCTTCTTTGGGAGTCTGTTATTTAAGGCACTTAAAATGTGTTTCTGTTTTTTCTCGACAAGACCAAGTATAATGCAGTCTGAAAGGGAGCTTTTCTTCTTTCCAGTGAGTGTATTATTGATGTTGAAGCGCTGCCAATGTTTCTCAATAAAGCTGTAGTCTATGCTTGTGTGCATTGTTTTGTAATAAATATGACAAGTTGCTGCTTTTACACATTGGGCAGCCTCCCAAACCAACACCTTTGATTTGTATCCACAGCAAAATGGGCAGGTCTAATAAGCAACTGACTGAACACAAATGTGTGCTCTTATACCTCCTTCTCCATAACTTGCTCCTTAACTATAATGCAGAGCATTGGACATTATGCAGGGTGTTCCTGAACCCCAAATAATTAGATATTACACCATTCGTTCAATGCACACAGTTTAAAACTAATTCATTCATTTACACAGGAGGGTATGCTGAAGAAAAATTGAACTCCAAAATAAAATCAACATATTAAGTATGTGCAATTTTTGTTTCAAAATGTACAAATAGATAGTGTGAAGCCATTGTAGTTCTTTTCAACAGTCTATGATGAAGAGTTTGTGCGGTGTCAGAATCAGAATCAGGTTTAATATCACTGACATATGTCATGAAATCTGTTAACTTTGTGGCAGCAGTATGAGAGGTAATGTTGCAGCTATATAGGACCCTGGTCAGACCTCACTTGGAGTACTGTGCTCAGTTCTGGTCGCCTCACTACAGGAAGGATGCAGAAGCCATAGAAAGGGTGCAGAGGAGATTTACAAGGATGTTGCCTGGATTGGGGAGAATGCCTTATGAGAATAGGTGGAGTGAACTTGGCCTTTCCTCCTATCGTGTTGATAGTCAGAGGCTTTTTCCCAGGGCTGAAGTGGTTGCCACAAGAAGACACAGGTTTAAGGTGCTGGGGAGTAGGTACAGAGGAGATGTCAGGGGTAAGTTTTTTACTCAGAGAGTGGTGAGTGCGTGGAATGGGCTGCCGGCAACAGTGGTGGAGGCGGATATGATAGGGTCTTTTAGGAGACTTTTAGATGGCACATGGAGCTTAGTAAAATAGAGGGCTATAGGTAAGCCTAGTAATTTCTAAGGTAGGGGCATGTTTGGCACAACTTTGTGGGCCCAAGGGCCTGTATTGTGCTGTAGGTTTTCTATTTTATCTTTATTTCAGTAAAATGTAATCCATGATAAATATCAAAAAAGCTAAATTACAGTAATTATATATGTATATTAAATAGTTAAGTTAAAATAAGTAGTGCAAAAAACAGAAATAAATATAAAAAGAAGCAGTGAGGTAGTATTCATGAGTTTGGTGTCTATTTAGAAATCAGATGTGACTTCTCTTTCTTTCTTTTTCAATCTTTTTATTATTATTAATAATATGAACAAAATACAATTGATATATAGGTAATGGGATTACAAACATACACATTTCTATTGCACATGAAAGAATACATAAGCAATGATTACAGTATAAATGAGTATTCCCAAATCATGAACGATACAGTATATATATATGAACAAGGTAAATCTAGATATATCATAATATATAATGTAAAAAAAACAGAAAAAAGAAAAAAAATATTATGCAAAAAAAACTAAACTAATAATCTAATAGCTAATAAAGAAAAAAAGCAAAAAAAGAAAAAGAGAGAAAGAAAAACTGGAAAAAGAAAAAAAAGGGCAGTTTATAATATCTCACAAGAATACATAAACATCAGTGTCGTCAACTCCGATCCTCTCAACATATATAAAATTAAAGCTGGAAAATCAAATAGGCTTTCTGACTATGTGACTTCTCTGTTAGTACTTCCAAGTGACTGAGGGAGGATGAGGGAAGGAACCATGTCTATTCATTTATGATATGACCATCTTTGCAATGATGGTAAAGGGTATTTTTTTCTGTTCAGTAATTTCGGCCACTGAAGAGATGAATTCCATCTGGCACATCAGGTAAGCTGAGCTTTTCACAGCTCAGAAATACTGAGATCAATTCAATTGATTGTCACATCTCTGGTGGTTTGTCCAGTTGCCACAGCCAGAGGAGCAGATGGGCGGAACCAGCACCTTTTTGAAAGTTGTTTTTCAGCTAAGAGCTTCTTTGTTTTTTTTCAGCATGTATAAAAAGGGAAGCAGAGTCTGATGGAGTGGCCATTTTGCAGTGACAATTTTTGGGAGTGACTGTGTTTGAGGTGCAAGTGCCAGGGTTGAGTGTAAAAGCTGAGGCTTTGATTCAGGAAGGTTTCGTGAATGGAGGCTGACCAGTTTGGTGCCTAGTGAGGATTTATTTTAGAACCTTGTTCCTATTAGAACAGGTGCAGTGCAAGTTAGGGCAGTGATATGCTCCTCTTGCAGGAATCAGAATCAGAATTAGGTTTATTGTCATTGACATACAGGGGGTGATTGATAAGTTTGTGGCCTAAGGTAGAAGGAATCAATTTTATAAAACCTAGCACATTTATTTTTCAGCATAGTCCCCTCCTACATTTACACACTTAGTCCAGCGGTCGTGGAGCATATGGATCTTGGACCTCCAGAAAGTGTCCACAGATGGGTGATTGATAAGTTTGTGGCCTAAGGTAGAAGGAGATGAATTATACAGCTCTCGTTACATGCAAATACAGTTCAACTCTTTGAGTGATTATGCAGAAAGTTTGAAGTTAATAACTCATCTCCTTCTACCTTAGGCCATGAACTTATCAGTCACCACTGATGAGTTATTAACTTCAAACTTTCTGCATAATCACTCAAAGAGTTGACCTGAGTGTGCATGTAACGAGAGCTGTATAACTCATCTCCTTCTACCTTCAGCCACAAACTTATCAGTCACCCCTCGTATGTTGACACATGTGTTGTTTTGTGGCAGCAGTTCAATGCAATATACAAACCACATTATAAATTACAATAAGAAATATTTATAAAACTTAAATAAGTAGTGTAAAAAGAGAGCAAAAGTAGTGAGGTAGTGATCATGGGTTCATTGTCCATTGAGAAATCTGGTGGCAGAGGGGAAGAAGCTGTTCCTGAAATATTGAGTGTAAATTTTCGGGCTCCTGCACCTTCTCTCTGATGGTAGTAATGACAGTAATGGTAGTATGTCCTGGGTGGACAAGGTCCTTAATGCTGAATGCTCTCTTTTAGAGGCATCACCTTTAGAAGGTGCCCTTGATGGTGAGAAGGCTCATGCCTATGATGTGGCTGGCTGAGTTTACAACCATTATCATTTATTTTTCTGATCCTGTTGAGTGGCCCCTCCATGCCAACCAGTGATGTGGGAGATCAGGGAGACTGTCTCTGATTTCACCTGTGGGGAATGCAGCAAGCTGAACTCCTGACTAATCGTATAAAGGAACTGGAGCTGCAGTTGGATGTCCCTAGGATGTTGAGATCATCATGGACAAGAGTTTTAGTGAGGTGGCTTGCACTTAAGGTACAGGATTCTGATAGTTAGGTGACCACCAGAAGATGTAAGAAGAAATCTGCAAGTGTAGGATTCCCCTGTAGCCATTCCTCTCAGAAACACTGATATGTTTGGTAACTCCAGAAACTTATCAGAAAGGAAAAAGCACGAGAGCCATGAAAACCTGTCTACTTAGTTTTACTTTTCCTTTTCTTCAGTAAGGTGTTCTCATATGATGTGGTGATGTAATGATGTCTACCATTCAGGTACTTCTTACATATAACCCATAAAGAATTAAGTACTGTAAACAAAGAATGCATCATATAATGAAATATTTACAATATTACTCAAATGTTACAGAAATATCAATTACACTCCTCCCTGCTTAGGTATAAACTCCAACTCAACATAGAATATGTCTCAACTCAAAAATGTAACATATTGCTCTCTAGTGATCTACATACAGTATATATACACAGTATACTATATAATAGAACTACTATATAGACATTGTCAGCCTGGTAAATTTTAAATGTTTCCATTCGGTTATAAAGATTTAATCACTGTGCAGGATTTCTTACTCTTGTGGGATAACTTCTTTCCTGATGGGGGGCGGGTCACTCTGCTTGACAGATGAGATGTCACTGTGAAACAATCTCAGCATCTGGGGCCTTCTTTGAGGTGGTTTTGGGAGTTGACTCTGCGACTGCAAGAAGTGGTTCTGACAGCTTTGGACACCTTTCTTCTCTGGTAATTGACTCTACTCTCCTCAACGGATCAATGTGCCATCTCCAGATGATATCAGGTGCAATTTCCATTGTAGCTGGTTTCTGGCTTAAGTTGGCACTACCAAAGATGTATGATGGCTTACTGGTAAATCATAAGGCAAGAGACTTGACTAAATACATTACATGTAACATCTTTCCTGAAGTAAATTGTGGTGAGCTGTTGCTGCAGACAGTGAGGAGTCAGGCAGAGACGAGGCTGGTTCGGGGGGTGGGGGGTGGTGGGATGAGCTGTGCTGGAGCAGTGCGAGAAGCAAAGTGTTTGAGCCAGGGTAGCAGACAAAGTTCGTATGCTGGCGCAGATGGGGTGATTGATTTGCTGAGGAGTCGATGAGGAAGAGTTTAGATGTCCATCTACCTAACCCAGCTGAGCTGATTGGTGAGCTCCAGAACAACATCAAGCTAGGCAGCCCAAGTGTATCAGGGCACCGGGATAGAGGTCTTAGAATGTGGCACTACCCAGTGCTAGGACAATTTACATGTTGGCAGATAGACTGGGAGCCCAAATATCGGGCAGATTTCATTTGCTCTCTCGTGAATGTTTATTCCTTTCTCTGCAGTACTGAGGCTGTGACTGATCCGGCTGCCATCCCTTTCTACCCCACTGGTGTGATGAACTGGGGACCAAGGCTTGGGCCTACTCCAGACCTGGGACTCAATCTGGTTTGGGATGTAATCGGCTTACTTCTTTCATTAGCATGATGTGTGTGTGTGCTTTTTTTCTCTCTCTTTCTCTGTGCAGCGGTTTTTGTTATGTTTATAATTGGGTTATTCAGGTTTCTTGCTTTGTGGCTGCCTATAAGCAGAGAAATTTCAAAGTGTATAATTTATACATTCTTTTATTATAAATGTGCTTTGAATCGTTAAAGTTTTGATGTGTAGGGGAGCGGTCCAGTTCTGTCCTTAAACTTCCCAGTACTCACTTCTGGTCATTTCCATAGTGTCTCGCCAGATCTGCTTGTCCAGGAGTGAAACAGCAAACCTTCTTGTTCGAGGAGCCTTCAATGTGTCTCAGCTGTTTGTCCTGCCTACTCCTTCTGAGATTGGGTTCAAGGAGATCCAAGTGTGAGCATCAGGGACAACCCAGGTACAGCAGAGCTGGTGAGTTGTTGGCCGTGGTGTGTGCTGCATTGCAATATGCAAAGAGGAAATTGATAAGCTTCTGATTCAGTGACAGTGTAGTGTGTTCTGCTGACATTGCTCGCAATGCATTCTTTAGACTCTGGACAAACCTTTCCACCAAGCCGTTTGTAGCTGGGTGACATGGTGCAGATGTAATACGTTTCTTCAGGAATGACTGAAACTGTTCTGTGGCCCATTGTCACTAAGTGGTCTGCAATGCCAGTCTTTGAGAAAAGGCTTCACAGTGTGTGAGGCTGTCGTGGAGGCTATTGGGAACACTTTTGGCCACTTTGTAGCTGCATCCACTGCTACCAAGAAACTTGTGCCCAAAATCCACACAAATCTTCTCCCAGGGCAATAGATAGATAGATAGATACTTTATTCATCCCCAAGGGGAAATTCAACATTTTTCCAGAGTCCCATACACTTATTGTAGCAAAACTAATTACATACAGTATTTAACTCAGTATAATATGATATGCATCTAAAATCACCCTCCCAAAAAGCATTAATAAATAGCTTTTAAAAAATTCTTAAATAGTTTACTAAAGTGCATTGAGTGGTAACTTAAGCTCAGTCCTAACCCCGGCACTTTAACATGTCTTGCCCCTGGTGGTTGAATTGTAGAGCCGAATGGCGTTGGGGAGTAATGATCTCTTCATCCTGTCTGAGGAGCATTGCATTGACAGCAACCTGCCGCTGAAGCTGCTTCTCTGTCTCTGGATGGTGCTGTGCAGAGGATGTTCAGGGTTTTCCATGATTGACCGTAGCCTACTCAGCGCCCTCCTCTCTGCCACCGATGTCATACTCTCCAGTTCTGTGCCCACAACAGAGCCCACCTTCCTTACCAGCTTATTAAGACGTGAGGCGTCCCTCTTCTTAATGCTGCCTCCCCAGCACGCCACCAGGGCATCTGTGTTGGCAGTCCAGTCTAGCTTCTCATCTAACTGCACTCCCAGATACTTGTAGGTCTTAACCTGCTCCACACATTCTCCATTAATGATCACTGGCTCCATATGAGGCCTAGGTCTCCTAAAGTCCACCACCATCTCCTTGGTCTTGGTGATATTGAGACGCAGGTAGTTTGAGTTGCACCATATCACAAAGTCCTGTATCAGTTTCCTATACTCTTCCTCCTGACCATTCCTGACACCCCCACTATGGCCGTGTCATCAGCGAACTTATGCATATGGCAGGACTCCCAGTTATATTGGAAGTCTGATGTGTACAGGGTGAACAGGACCAGAGAGAGCACGGTCCCCTGCGGCGCTCCTGTGCTGCTGACCACCGTGTCAGACCTACAGTCTCCCAACCGCACATACTGAGGTCTGTCTGTCAAGTAGTCCGTTATCCAAGCCACCATGTGTGAGTCTACTCCCATCTCCGTTAGTTTGTGCCTTAAGATCCTGGGCTGGATGGTGTTAAAGGCACTAGAGAAGTCCAGGAATGTAATCCTCACAGCACTACTGACCCTGTCCAGGTGAGAGAGGTCATTCCCAGAGATGGAAAGACACTGCTCTTGGCATCTTCTGGGCGTGTTGGCATCCTGAACAGTGCATGGCGAGCTGCTCAATCTGCTGATCTATCCAAAGCCACCAGTCAAAGCTTCAAGCCAACACTTTCATTTTGGCCATGCCTAGATGACCGGCATGTAAGTCCTCCAACACTTTAGCTCTCATCTTGGACAATACAATAATTCTCTGTCCCCACAGATAACCCATGTCAAGGACAAGTTTAAGTTCTATCTAGCACTGGTAAAAGTTGAGGAATTTCTGTTGCATATTCCATCCATTTTGTGTGGGCATGTAGATCTGAGTGTAGGGTCTTGCTTGGTTTCCCTTTGGATCATCTCCACCATAATAGTGAGACTTTGGATTTGCCTTAGGGGAGAAAAAGTCAAGTAGAGTGTCCTCTTTTGTAAATCTTTAAGGTATTTCTTTTACCAAGGGTAAATGGGATAATCCATCAGCATTTCAGTGATAAATTGTCCTTTTGAATTTGATCTTGTAATTGCGTCCTCAAAGAAGCAGAGCGCATCTCTGCCTTTGTTCTGCCGCTGTTAGTGGAACACCCGTCTGTAGATTAAAATGGACACCAGTGGTTGATGATCATTAATGAGGGTAAGCTCTCACTCACACAACTACTGTTTGAAATGTTTTATACCCCAAACCAAATTCAAGGCCTCTCTTTCGATCTCTGCATATTTTATCTGTGCAGCAGTAAGGGAACGTGATGCAATGATAATTGGGTGTTCATTCCATCACTCATAATATATGACAGGACTGCACCTATACCATAAGGCAATGTGTCACAAGCAAGCTTCACTGGATGATGTGACTCATAGTGTGTGAGTACAGTGTTTGATGTCACCATTTCCTTTGTTTCTTGGGGAGGCACCTCACACTGCTTTGTCCATTGCTATTTCTTCCTGATGAGTTCAAAGGGTAGAGCACAATAGCCAGGTTTAGCAGGAACCTGTTATAGTACTGACAAATTCTAAAAAGGACTGCACTGTGACACATTCTTTAGCCTTGGGGCATCTACCACTGCTTCAATTTTCTCAGCACACTTGTGTAAAATCTTGTGCATCAATCGTGTGACCGCAGTAAGTAACGCTTGGTTTAAAGAATTCACACTCATTGTATTGTGCTCTGAACCCATGATCTGCTAATCATTTTAACACTGCCTTGGGATTTTGGAGATGTTCCTTGCCATCCTCACTGGTAACAATGATGTTATCCAGTAACAGTGAATGCCTGGCCAGCCTTAAGGCACCTGGTCCTTAGCTTTCTGCCAGACTGCAGGTGCAGATGCTACTTTAAAAGTAAACCTATTATAATGATAAAGCCTTCGTGAGTGTTTATGGTGAGAAACACTTTGGACTTTTCTTTCATCTCCGTCTTTAGGTAGGCCTCAGTTAAGTCCACTTGGCTGAAGTGTTTCACTCTAGAAAGGTTTGCAAAGATATCTTCTATCCTGGGCAGAGGGCAGATCTACTTTCATTTCCAGGTTGATGGTAACATTAAAATCACCACCGATCTTGACAGACCTATTCTTCTTGGATACGAGACCACTGGCATTGCCCGTGGGCTCCATTGAACCTTGGAAGGCATTGGCTACTTTATCATGGATGGTATAAGTAACCGGACGGGCTTTGCAAAACTTGGGTGAGAAATTTTCATGTGGCCTGTCTCTTGTTAGTTTTCATTTTGTAAATCTCAAGGCTACTCATTCCTGTGTCACTCTCAACATGATCACATTTTTCATCAACACCATGCAGATCGGTGCTCTTTTTGAAACTGCAACTTGACTTTTCATCTTCTTCTCTTTTCTGTGCAGTCCATTTAATTTTGTCTCCCCAATATGCTCTTTGCACGTGTCCAACTTTGTTCCATTTTCTGCAAGTTTTGACTTTAAACCTGCATTGGTCTGATGCATGTGAGCCCCTGCTGCAATGGTAACACAATTTGTTCAGCAAGCAGGGTTTTGTTTGGACGTCGCAACTTCATTCACGTTCAGTTTCATTCCTGATTGCAACTTACTCGTATCTCCAGCTGCTGTTTCCTTTGATACAGAAATTTCAACTGTTCTTTTAAATCCGAGTTGTGCATCAGTTAGGAGCCATTTTTCAATGCTTCTTGTAAGATTCGACAAGCTACATGAACTCTCAGTACATCATTAAGCCCAATACTGAACTGACAATGTTCAGGCAATTTCTTGCATTCAGCCACGTTAATCTGAAATGTGCTCTCCTTCCTTTTGCTTTTGCTTATGAAACCTAGAGCATTCTGCAATCAATAATGCTTTCAATTCTAAATGTACCTGCAATACGTTAACGATATCTGCAAAGCTAATTTTGTTTGGAGCATTTGAACTTCTGATCAAACTGTATGCTTTTCCACCCATTGCACTCATTAACACTAACACTCACTTTTCATTGGCTGTTTCCCTTGCTTCAAAATACTGCCCAATTTGTTGTACACATCATCCAGATATCTGTTGTACAGTCGAACACATCTATCTTACCTTTGTAGCCAGCTATTTCTGCTTTTTATTTATTTATTATTATCACCCAGTACTCATTGTATATGAACCCATGAATTTGGTCCATTTTTTGAGTTTCTTTTTTCAAATTAAACTTCTCCTCTGCCAAAGAAAAAAACGTCCTGCACTTTAAGAGGTTGGTATTCTTCTCAGTTTCATTTTAATGCTACCTTGTTGCCATTATATTGATTTTAACTCAGAAAGTAATTGAAAATAAAAACATGACACTTGAGAAACCGTGTTTACTAAGTTGTACTTTTTCTTTTCTTTTGTAAGGTGCTCATATATGCCCTGGTGGTATAATAACACATGCCATTCACATACTTCCTACATTTCACTGTAATGAATTATGTAAACAAAGAATGCTTAATCAAACAATATATCTGCAATATTAAATTCAATACAAACACGTATAGCACTTTGGATGCTGTTTGGTATATGACATATCACGTCACAGCAGCAACAGCCATTTCAGTAACACTGTGGCCAACTCTGAAGCTCAGTAGGGAAGGGTAAAGACATGAAGAGCAATAGTGCTAGGGGGAAGAGATAGGAGATTCTGTGGCCATGAAAGAGGTGCCAGGTTGCTATGTTGCCTTCTGAATATCCAGGTCGAGATTGTGTCAGAGTAGCTGCAGAACATTCTCAAGGAGTAGGGTGAGCTGACAAAAGTCATGGTGTACATTGGCGTAGGTAGAAAGGGGAAAGAGGTCTTGAGCACTGAGAATAGAGAGTTGGGAAAAAGCCAGAAGAGCGGGAACTCAAAGGTAGTAATCTCTGGATTACTCCCAGTGCCAAGTGTTATTGAAGGTAGAAATAGAAAGATAGAATGTGTGGCTGAGGAAGTTGGAGGGGAGTGCTCAGTAGCAGGGGGAGGGGCGGTGGAGGGGGGAAGCTGAGGGATTACAGCCTTTAAATAGATTTGAATAATTTTTTCAATTATTTGTCACTGCTTTGAATTTACAGTTCCTATTTTCTTTCACTGTGCATCATAAATCAAAATTCTTCATAGTTCTTATGTAATGGCCAGAAAGGGATAAGGAGGCACTGGGATGTGGGCTGTGAGCCCAAGGGGCAGTAAGCCAAAAAAGTTTGGGAACCACTGGTTTAACCAAACCAAACGCAAAATATTCCGGTTGGGAGATCAATTGAAATGAACAGTGCATCAGTTATAGCAAGACCCTTAACAGTGATGACCTGATATTGGAGATCTAGTCCATAGCTCCCTGAAACTAGCTATACTGTTTGATAGTGGTAAAAAGACATGTGGCATGCTTGCCTTTATTAGTCAGGAAATTAAATTCAAATGTCGGGATATTATGTTGTAGCTTTATAAGCATAGTTAGGCTGTATCTAATATATTGCATTCAGTTCTGATTGCCCCATTATAGGAAGAATGATGAGGCTTTGGAAAGGATGCAGAAGAGGTTTACCAGGATACTGCCAGGATTAAAGGGCGTAGCCTATAAGGAGAGAGTGGACAAACTTAGATTGTTTTCTATGAAGTGATGCAGGCTGAGGGGGAGATCTGATAGCAGTTTATATGATTATGAGAGAGATAGGTAGAGTAGACAGCCAGTATCTTATTCCCAGGATTGAAATGTGTAATACCAGAGGGCATGCATGTAAGGTGAGAAGGGGTAAGTTCAAAGGAGCTGCGAGGAACTTTTTTTATATACAGAGAGTAGTGGATGCCTGGAATGTGCTGCCAGAAATGGTGGTGGGGGCAAATATGATTGAGGCTTTCAAGAGAATCTCAGGTAGGCACCATTATCAAGTTAGTGACAAATAAACTCCTGTCATTCAGCCCTCACTCAACCAAACAGGTTTCTGTTGTCCCACCTTGTTTGCAATCGAATTCCAGTTCTTACTTAGAGTGAGACCTCCATCTTTGTTAAAATTCTTGTTCTCTAGTCTTATTTCAATGGCTTCCTTCACCAGGAAGTCCCAAAAGCAGTAGTTTTGTGTCAATCCTATGGCCATTGCAAATGTAATGTTCTGCTACCGCCGATTTCTCTGGGTAACCCAAATGGATGCACCTCCTATACTCCTTAATGCAGTTTTCCACCGTGCCCCCTGTCTGGCCAATATACGCTGCTCCACATTCACAGGGAATCCTGTAAATAGCTGCCGTCCTGAGTCCCAGGTCATCTTTGACCTGCCTAAGCTGGGGTTTGAGCTTGCTTACGGGCTTGTGGATGGCATTAATCTGGTATTTTGTTGGGATTCTGGCAATCCTCCCAGAAACCATGGAAATAGAGGGAAGACAGCCTGATTGGTTGAGGAGTAACCAATCAGGAAGGACAGATGATTTGGTATATATACTACCAGACTAGACTTGCCTAGGCATCATCCCCGATGAAGACAGCAGAGTTTGCCATCAAAACGTCAGTTAAAATCAATACCTGTACCAGGCTGGGAGCCTGAGAAGAGCTTATTCATCATTAATGCCGAGAAAGTTCTAGGTCCTTTTTAAAATGAGTGAAAATGATTATGGACTTTTAAAAAGAAAAGTGATGAGTTTTGTAGCTTACTTACATGTATTCATTGTTTAACTAATAATTAAACTATTACAGAGACAGATTGAAATAAAGCATTTTAGAAAACCTGTTCAAAAATTATTAATATAACTGTAATTTTAATTAGACAACTGGTAAACAAAATCATTTTGAAATATTATTGTTATTGTAACAATTTACTATCCCATTACTGATGTGTACACCAGGTTCTGCGAGGATTTCAAGCTGTATCATTCAACATTGTGTTCTTCCAACTGGCACCAAGCTATTGTGAGACATTTCTTGTGAAAATATCTCACTGCTCTTAGATTGTAATAAATAAAAGCATTCACTGCTTTATTTTGCTGTAAAGATGGTTAGGTATCTTGTTATTATATTTGGGGTTTCAAGAATTGAGAGCTGGCACTGGATGCTGTGTGCAAAGAAAACTTTTGTACGTGCTATTTTGGGCATGTGGGCCATAGGTTTGCCACTTCTGAAAAGAATCACTTTTTCTTTACACTGTATTTCTTACTGTTATCATGACCTTGCCATTTTCTCTATTCAGATGCTCACAAATCCTATTGTCTAATATCTCACAAAGTGTGGTCTCCATGTCTGTCAACTGCAACTGCCTACAATAGTGGACCACATTGCAAAAAAAAAAGTTCAAAGTAAATTTTATTTTCAGAGTATATATATATATATATATTGCCACATACAACCATGAGATTATTTTTTTTTCTTAAGGCATACTCAGCAAATCTATAGAATAGCAATTATAACAGGATAAATGAAAGATCAACCAGAAGACAACAAACTGTGCAAATGTGAATATAAGTAAATAGCAATAAATAATGAGAGCATAATATAACAAGCCAAAGAGTCCTTAAAATGAGATTATTGGTTTGGCAAGTGAGGTGGTTATTCTCTTTTGCTCAAGAGCCTGATGGTTGAGAAGTAGTAACTGTTCCTGAACCTGGTGGTGCAAGGCCTGAGGCTCTTGTACTTCCTACCTGATGGCAGTAGTGAGAAAAGAGCATGGCCTGGGTGGTGGAGATTTCTGATGACGGATGCTATGACAGTGTTTCATGTAGGTGTGCTCAATGATTGGGTGGGCTTTACCTGTGATGTACTGGGCCAAGCCTACTACCTTTTGTGGGAATTTCCACTACAAGGGATTGGTGTTTCAATATCAGACCAGTCAATGCGGCCAGTCAATATACTCTCCATTACACGTCAACAGAAGTTTGTCAGAGTTTGTTGATGACATGCCAAGTTTCCACAGACTCTGAAGGAAGTAGAGGCACTGCCGTGCTTTCTTCTCAATCATGTTTACATGCTGGATCCAGGACAGGTCCTCTGAAGCAGTAACACCCAGGAATTTAAAGTTGCTAATTGTCTCTACCTCTGATCTTCCAATGAGGTCTGGCTCATGGACCACTGGTCTCCCTCTCCTGAAGTCTACAATCAGTTTCTTGGTCTTGCTGACATTGAGTGACACTACTTAACCAAATTTCCAATCTCCCTCCTGTATGCCGATTCGTCACCACCTTTGATACAACCCGCAACAATGGTGTTATCAGCAAACTTGAATATGTTGTTGGAGTAGTGCTTAGCTACACAGTCATAGGTGTAGAGCGAGTAGAGCAGGGGGCTGGGGCTAAGCACTTAGCCCTCTGGTGCATTTCTGCTGATGGATATCGTGGAAGAGATGTTTTTGCCAATCTGACCTTGCTGGGGTCTACAAGTGTGGAAATCACTATCCAATTGCACAAGGAGGGATTGAGGCTAAGAACTTGGAGCTTATTAATTAGTTTTGAGGGGATGATGGTAGTCAATGTTGAGCTGTAATAAATAAAGAGGAAGATGTTTTAGTTATTGTACAATGTCATTAATTGATAGTTAAATAGCTTATGGCATATAAACCATGACATTTGGCAGGTGACTTGCAGAAATGCTGAGTATGTGATTTCAGTGAAGCTTATGAATTAAATGTTCTTGTTCTGTTTGGAAAAGTTTGGTAGTATTCTCAGTTTGGGTAGTAAATTGAGCCTATATCTTGTGCAGATGGTAGGCTGTGACATTTGAAGATGTTGAACTGAACTTGACCATATGTGGAGTTACTGAATTTTCTGATACATTGCGTGTAGGTTGTCAGGACATGATGGCATTTACACAAAGCTATCTCCTAAATAAACCTTTGTTACGTGAGCCTGGAGAGTGTCGTGGCCTTGATGGCACAGATGATATATTCTTTAACTACTAAGGCTACATTTTTACTTTTTGTCCAGGCAGCTTCAATTGTTGAATGCCAACCAGCATTTATCGGAATGTGTTGATTCATTAAAAAAGATCCAATCATTTTGTCTTTTAAATCTGATTACTTTTCATATTGGATGGTGTAAATATAAAAATGTCAGCATTAAATTAATATTTGTAAACACTGCAGTGAAATACCAGCATATAAGGATCATGAATGGAATAGTGCTGAAAGAAGCTGCAACTCGAAAGTGGCAATGCTGTCTACAAATACAGTTGAAAGGCTGACGCTTTATATCCCCCTATTCAACTGAAGGATGGTTTCGAAGGGGAACAAGTTTCTTTATAAGATCATAAGTCAGAATTAGGAATGCTCTGCCCATCGTCTGCTTGGCTATTCAATCATGGCTGATTTATTTTCCCTAGCAACCCCTTTCTCCTGTTTTCTCCTTGTAATCTTTGATACCCTTACCTATCAACTTCTGCTTTAATTAGACCCAGTGAATTTGCTCCACAGCCATCTATGACATTGAATTCCATGGATTCACTGCCCTCTGGTTAAAGAAATTTCCCTTCATCTCTTTTCTAAAGTGGTGTCCTTCTATTCTGAGGCTATGCCTTCTGGGCTTAGACTCTCCCACTATTGGAATCAGCTTCTCCATGTCTACTCTTCCTAGGCTTTTCAATATTTGGTAGTTTTCAATAAGCTTCTCGCTCATTTTTCTAAACTCCAGTGAGTACAGGCCCAGAGCCATCCAATATTCCTCAAATGTTAGTTCTTTCCTTCCTTGAATCATTCTCATAAACCGCCACTAGACCTTCTCTAATGCTAGCACCTCCTTTCTTAAATATTGGGCCCAAAACTGCTCACGATACTCCAAATTTAGTCTGAAAATTGCCTTACAAATTCTCAGTATTACATTCTTGCTTTCATATTCTAGTCCTTTGGAAATGTGTGCTAACATTGCATTTGCCTTTCTTAGTACTGAGAGAACTCGCAAGTTAACAGTTAGGGAATCCTGCACGAGGACCTCCAAGTCCCTTTGCACTTCCAATTTCTGAATTCTCTCTTTATTTAGAAAATAGTCTACACCTTATCTTTTCCTTCTAATAAAGTGCAGGACCATGCACTTTAGTAAACTATGTTCCTTCTACCACCTTTTCCCCCATTTTCCTAATTTGTCCAATTCCTTCTGCAGACTCCCTGCTTCCTCAGCACTAGCTTCCTGATTCACCTGTCTTTGCAAAATCCCCAAACTTGGCCACAGATCCGTCATCCAGATCATTAGTATATAATGTGGAAAACCCCAGTGGGGCACAACTAGTCACTGACAGGCAACCAAAAGAGGTCCCCTTTAACTTCCACTCTTTGCATCTGCCAGTCAACCAATCATCTGTCCATGCCAGTATCTTCTCCTGCAATAGCATGGGCCATTATTTTGTTCATCAGCCTCATGTGCAGAACCCTCTCAAAAGCCAACTGAAAATCTAAGGAAACAACATCCTTTGACTCTCCTTTGCCTTTTCTGCCTCTTACGCTTTTTTTTTGCGTTCAGGTATTATTCACTCACCATTCAGAACAATTACAGAGTAATTCTAAAACTGATTCTGATTGTGTTGCATTTTTACGGTGCTGCAGTACTAAGCGAATTGCTGCAATAGTGAAGGCCACAGATTCACACAGCTTTCTGGCATGCAGGCAACCATTTGGCTCAACACTATCCTTGTGTTGGCTTTACTGAAAGAGCTATTCACTCAGTGCTATTCCATGTCTTTTCTGCAGGAGACATTTTGTTTTCCCTTTCACATATTTCTTTGTCATTTTTATGTGTTATTATGAAAAAACTATATTACACTGTTCTACTGTGACATTCTAACAAACCTCCATAAATCCATTTTCCCATTTCTTTTCTTGCATCAATTGTGAATATTGCATTAAATTCTGGTTGCTTACTATTCAGTCCTAGTAATTTTCCTCAAAATCACTGATAATTATGAAATTTTCTAAAAGATCAGTTCTGAAACTTCCTTCTTCCAATGCAAAAGCCCAGTTTATGAGCCAGAACAAAAGAATCTCATTCCTGATTTCAGTTTTTCTGGAGGATGTTAGCTTTCTTGGTTTTAACATGTTTTCCAGAGTGAAACATCCAAATCTCAACACAATAATTTCTCTAGTGCATCACTTTGGTGCGTTTTCAATGACATCTCTTCCCTGGTTATAAAATAAATATCCTATTTATTTTTTTAGAGATTTGTCACCTGAGCACTTGATCTCCTAATCTATCTCACTGAGGCTCTCACATTTTACTTGTTGACCTGCACTGTACTTCTTCTGCAACAACACTATATTATGTTTTATTTTTACTACCTCAATTTAATTATGTATAGCATCATTACATTAAGACAATGAGATTGCAGTGCTGCTCAAGTCCATGTAAATGTCTGTTTTGCACGGACTGGAGTAGCACCCCAGTCTCGTTGTTTTGTGCAACAACAATAAATTTCTCTTCTATTCTATTCTATTCTATGGAATGACCTGTCTGGATGGCATGCGAAACAAAACCTTTTCACTGTATCTTAATACATAAACCAATACCAACATCAACCTGCTTTATTATGGAAGAGAAAAAAAAACTTAAGCAGTAGGACAGTTATTGACATACTTGATTGATAATATGTGGAACTTGTCTATGTTGTTATTTAATAAATAAGTTGTGACAATTTTGCCTATTGGAATGACTTACTGCTTTGTTTTTGACTTGAATATGTTGGTTCTTGGAGTAGTGTGTGCAGTTTTGGGCTCCTTATTTAAGAAAGGATGTGCTGATGTTGGAGAGGGTTTAGAGAAGATTCACTAGAATGATTCTGGGAATGAGAGGGTTAATGTATGAGGAATGTTTGACCACTCTTGGACTGTATTCCTTGGAGTTTAGAAGAATGAGGGGGCACCTCATAGAAACATTTCGAATGTTGAAAGGCATGGACAGAGTGGATGTGGCAAAGTTGTTTCCCATGGTGGGGGAGTCTAGTACAAGAGGGCATGACTTGACGATTGAAGGGTGCCCACTCAGAACAGAGATGTGAAGAAATTTTTTTAGCTAGAGGGTGGTGAATCTGTGGAATTTGTTGCCACGGGTGGCAGTGGAGGCCAAGTCATTGGGTGTATTTCAGGCAGAGATTGATAGGTATCTGAGTAGCCAGGGCATCAAAGGTTATGGTGAGAAGGCTGGGTAGTGGGACAAAATGGGAGGATGGATCAGCTCATGATAAAATGGCGGAGTAGACTCGATGGGCTGAATGGCCGAATTCTGCTCCTTTTTCTTGTCTTGTCTTATGAATACCCCTGGAAGTGTGCTCTGGCATCAAATGGAAATGATTTTCATGATGAGATATTTTACTGTTTTTTAAAAATTTCAGACCTGTGTTCAAATCTAGGCCAGCTTTTAACAAATATTTATTTCACTGCTCTAGGGAGCCAATAATGAACGGGCATCATCCCATTCAGCTCAGTTCCCTTTCCTTCAGCTCACAGCAAAAAGGTGCCATTTATTGACTATTAACTTGAGAGAATGGATCAAAGAGTTCTCGACTGGATGGAGTTTCTCAAAATATGATAAAAGAGGGAAGTAGAAAAAACTGACTGAATTTATGATTTGCCAATGTACAGAGGAAAGCTTTTCTAGGGAGACTGATTTAGGAGAATGAAATATCACACAGGAACATTGATTACAATGCTGTGTTTGATCTTGGATTTAGCCTCATATGTTTACTTCTGTTGCCCATTTGCTCCTCTCCATAGGGGTGATTGTGCTCCATGTAGGGTACTGTGTTCTGTTGTTACTGTTATTGTTATATTAAGAGATTGAAAGAAAACAAGCAGATGCAGATTATTACAAAAATATGAAGAACACATTGAACCAATGAGAAGAGAAGGAAAGATTTTAGGTCAACTTTTTTTCATTCAATTTATTGGTGATTGTAAATATAACTATCATAAACTAAACATCCCAAGGAGAAAGAAAACATGATTCTGTACAAAGCCTCAATCTTTGTGCAGTCTGGTAACTTATATACAATAAAAGTAATGAGAAATATAAAGAAACCAAGATGTGTAGGTTAAAGTTATGACTTAAAATCATTCATAATTGATGTTTCACACCAAGTTGTGAAATTCAGCAAAGTACCTGATAAATATTGGAAGGGTTAATAGACAGTACTTTATAATACCTTTTCAGGGAATGACAGGAATGAACTGAGAATTTCTTTGGGTGTTTTTATGATTGACTTCATAATTTACTGTAAAGGGTGCTTTGGGTGCTCTTGATCTTACCTGAACAGATTACTACAATATACCAATCTCAGACTGCTTACATTCTATGACTGTCATACATGGTTCACTGTCTTCTTAAGTGATAGTGTAGGTTGTAAGAGTGCATGTTGCTTCAGCAACTGGTAGCTCAAACTGATACTCCTTGATTGCGCCAGTGCTCCGTTTGCCACAAAAGGTGGGCTTTCCTGGTGGCCACCTATTTTAATTCTACTTCCTCTTCCCATTCCGATGAGTCAGTCCATGGTCTTCTCTACTACTTTGATGAGGCTTTTCTCACGTTGGAGGAGTAACACCTCATATTCTGTCCGAGTTGCCTCCAATCTGATGGTTACGAACATGAACTTCTCTAACTTGAGGTACTTTTTTCTCTCTCCCTTCACTCTTTATCCATTCCCCATGCTGCTTCCCCTCTTAGTCCTTCTGTTCTCCTCACCTGCTCATCACCTTCTTCTGGTGCTCCACCTCCTTCCCTTTCTCCCATGGCCCACTGTTCTCTCCTATCAGATTCCTTCTTCTTCAGCCTTTTATTTCTTCCACCTATCTCCTCCCAGCTTCTCAGTTCACAGCGCTCCCCCACCCACCTATTTTCCCCTAACCTGGATTCACTTATGACTTGCCAGCTTGTTCTTCCTGGCCTCCCCCATCTTCTTATTCTGGCTTTGTCCTTCTTCCTTTTCGGTCCTGACGAAGGGTTTCGGTACGAAACAAAACTGTTTATTCCTTTCCATAGATGTTGCCTGACCTGCTGAGTGCCTCCAGTAGTTTGTGTTTGTTGCTCCTTTTTAATTTCTATGTTCTATGCATATGGCCATGCTGAATGCTTCTCCCCAGGATAGTCTCTCTAAGTATTACATAATGTTCTCCCTAATCAATATAGCACCTCTCCCTCCTCTCTTCCCTCCACCTCTGTCAAACCAGAAGCTTTAGTACTCAGGCAAGCTGAGCTGCCAGTTGTATCTCTCCTTCATCCATGCTTCAGTAAAAGCTATAACATTACAATCATTACCTGTAGTTTAGCCGTACCTTATTCCCTGTTCTGCCCCCGCTTGCCCTGCCTAATGAACTTTATTGTTTTAATCTTTCTATCTGTTCCAGCATTTTATCTGGTACACTCCTGTTGCTAAACTTGTTTAACCCCTTCTGAGTCACACAAGCAAACCTGCCTGTTCAAGACTATTCCAGTACTGCCACAACCCATCCCCTCTGTCCAGGTTAACTCTGTCTGGAAGAGTCCTGTGGTCCAAGTAGCTGAAATCCTTCCACCAACACCAGCACTACAATCACACATCAGTTTGCCTTACCCTCAACAGCACACAACACAGGGAGAAATGCTGAGATTATAGATCCTACATTTGAACCTTGTGCCCCTATTCACTTTCAATGATAAACAAAAACTGTTGCTGAAATACTTGCTGCAATGGTATGGAAGCGATGACCGCACAGATGTGCATGTGGAAAATCTAATACATCATGGTAGCATGGTGGTTAGCACAATGCCTCACAATCCCAGCAACCTGGGTTAATTTCCTACTGCTATCTGCAAGTACTGATGTTCTTCCCGTGACCACGTGGGTTTCTTCTGGGTGCTCCGATTTCCTCCTGCATTCCAAAGACATACCAATTGTTCATTGTAAATTGTCCCGTGATTAGGCTTGGATTAAATCAGGTGTTGCTGGTCAGCCCAGCTTGAAGGACTGTAAGGGTCTATTCCGTGCTGTATCACCATAAATAAATCAATATTTTTTGTAGCCTGCTGAACGTGTCCTGCTGCCATTTTGATTATGGGCTGCCTGCCAACTTGTTTGTCAACCTATACAGTTAAAAGTTTCTGAAGAGTGCTCACAAATTGCTGGGGGAGCTCTGTAGGTCGTGCAGCATCTATGGAAAGGAAAAGAGAGTTGATGTTTTGGGCTGTGACCCTTCTTCGGCACTGGAAAGGAAGGATGAAGAAGCCAGAATAAGAAGGTGGGAGGAGGGGAAGGAATGCAAGCTAGAAGGTGATAGGTGAAGCCGGGTGGGGGGACATGGGGGAGGTAAAGTGGTTGGGAGCGGGGTGGGATGAAGTGAGAAGCCAGGAGGTAGTGGGTGGAACAGCTAAAAGTCTTAAGAAGAAGGAAGCTAATAGGAGAGGGAAGCGGACAATGAGAGAAAGGGAAGGATGAAGTCACCAGAAGAAGGTGATAGGCAGGTGAGGAGTTAAGAAAAGATAAGAGGAGAGCTGGAATGGAAAGAGAAGGGGGGTGTTGAAAGTTTCTGTAATTGTTTTATTAGTAAAGTAAAGCTCCTCCCTTCCATCAGCTGTTTCATACTGTGTACCATTCCATGCCAGACAACTAAAGGATCTGCCATGAAATTAATACAAACAGATATTTCTTTTGCTCTCCATTCTTCCTGTATGTATTAGAGCTTGAACTGTTCTGCATTCATACTTTTATATAAGTCTGTGGAGTCTGCAGATTGAAGATACACTTTCAGATGCGTAGATAAAGATTTGCGTGTAATTTTTCAGCTAACTTCTCTGTGTGGTGTGGTGGTGCAGCAGCTGGTTCTGTTACCTCAGCACCAAGAACCCAGGTTCAAACCTGGTCTCTGGTGCAACCTGTGTGGAGTGACTCATTCCAAAGTACTAATAGGTTAGTTGGCTACTGTAATTTAGCCCTTAGTGAAGGCATGAGGCATAATAAGCAAAAGGGAGTTGATATGCCCATGAGAGAAAGTCAGGCACAGAGTGTGGCAGGGGAAAGGGGAATGGGCCTGAGGGGGCCAGCAGAGACCTGATGGACAGAATGGGCTGCTTCTCTGTTGCAATAAGGAAGCAAGTAAACACAACTGTTTGATAGAATCCAAAAAAAGCATCCCTTGGCACTTCTTGTTTGAAGATTTAGTTTTCTCTGGATATTGATTACTGTTCAACTCAATTACGACTAATAAACGCAATTTAATTCATTATATCTCTTGTATTTTGATGATCTTTCTTTGGAAAGTTGAATGACTACCTAAAAATGACTGTTCCTTCCTGTGTCAAATTAAGTCTTGATTGCACTCAATTGTCACTTTATTAAGTACAGGAGGTGTCTAATAAAGTGACCACTGATTATATTTCTGTAGGTTTGTGGTCTTCTGCTGCCTATCCATTTCAGGGTTCGATGTGATACACATTCAGAGATGCTCTTCTGCCCATCACTGTGGTAATGTCTGGTTATGAGTTACTGTCACCTTTCTGCTAGCTTGAACTAGTCTGGCCATTCTCCTCTGACCTTGCTCATTAAAAAGGTGTTTATTTGGCACAGAACTGCCATTCACTGGATGTATTTATTTTGGACCATTCTCTGTAAACTCTAGAGACAGCTGTGCATGAAAATCCCGTGAGATCAGCAAACCACTTCAACTGACACTAACACTCACTCAACTGTCAAAGTCAGTCAGATCACACTTCTTCCCTATCACGATGTTTGGTCTGAACGATAACTGAACCTCTTGACCACATCTGCATGGTTTTATTCATTGAGTTTCTGCTACATGATTGGCTGATTAGATACTTACATTAACAAGCAGGTGTACCTAATGAAGTGACCACTGAGTGTATATTTAGGGTCTCATATTGGTAAATGACTGACAGGAATTGGTTGAAAGTCATTGCCCTGAAATACTAACTCTATATCTCTTGCCACATATGTCACTACATTGATGAGATTTTCCGGGTTTTTCTTATTTTATTTCAAAGTTCCAGTCTCATTCGTGCTTGTATTTTTCCGATAGTATTTTGGTGTTTTGCTGAATTTGTCAGGAATAATTTAACAAATCTTCCACCCAATCACCCCTCTTTAACAAATCAAATTATGATTTTAATCAAACAGTTTCATAATTAATGAGTATTTTAAAATGCGAGAGAAAATAAGAAGCAACCTTCTCAACATTGATTTTTAATATACTGAAACAGTTCGTTGTCTACATAACTGTAAGCTTGCATTTCCAGTAGTGACCAAGGTCTTTTTTTAGCACATTGCAGCCCTGCCAGTTGTTACTCTGAGAGACGTGCGCTTTTCACTCTGAGTTATGGAAGATCAGTTTCTAATTGTATGAGTCATGGAAAACAAATAAGGCGTCTCAGCTCTCTAGCTCTGCTAGGTTCTGAGTTGAGGAAATGGACTGAATGTTTTATATTTTAAATGATCCTAAACAATGTTCAGGCAACATTTGGCAACAATGAAAAACATAAATAGCAGTTGACCTTAATATTCGTTGTTAGTTGTGGTGAGAGAAATGTACGTTTGAATCCTTGGGGAAAAAGCCTGCTTAATTCTCTCTTATTTTATCATTGTCAGTTGAGGTTCGCATCTGCAGTTCTCTCTAAATGAAACAATATCTGAATCTGAGTGGAGAGGTTTAATTGGGTTCAAACTGCCCATTGCTCATTAACTGATGTGCACACAAGTATATGTAAATAATTTATGATCTGTAAACTGTGAAATTTCGGTCTGTGAAATTTCCCACTGTCACTGAAGCTGAACGTTACATTAAATTATATCAGTTCTGAGACAGTATTGTTCTTGCAGGAAAATAACTTTTCTGAAGTTTAGTAAACTTACATCCAGTATACCATACCCTAGAAAACCCCGAGTGGCTGCCATCTTCTGACCCTTCAAAGTTTATAATTCAAATGATAAAAACTGCAACACAGGCATATATTGTGGAGTGTATCTAAAGTTACAAGAGCAAAGAATAGCTAATGCTAGAAATCAGGAATTTTAAAAAATGCTGGAAATACTTATCAAGTTTTGCTTTTATGAAAAGAAACAAATAAGTTGTGCTACAGGTTAATGATTGTTGATTGGTGCTGATGACATTTGCATTTCATTAAGAGAAAGGCACAAAATAGTCATAGAAAAGTACAGCACAGAAATGGGCCTTTTGGCCCATCTAGTCCATGCTGGTCTATTCAAACTGCCTACTCCCATTGACCTGCACCAAGACCATAGCCCTCCAAACCCCTACCATCCATGTGCCTATCCAAACTTCTCTTAAAGGTTGAAATCGAGCTTGTACCACTTGTGCTGGCAGCTCATTCCACACCCTCACATCCCTCTGAAGAAGTCTCCCCTCATGTTCTGCTTAAACTTTTCAGCTTTCACCCTTAACCCATGACATCTAGTTGTAGTCCCATCCAACCTCAGAGGGTAAATGCAAGCAGGCTTTTTCTAATCTATGTCTCTCATAAATTTGCATGTGTCAAATCTCCTCTCAATCTTTTATGTTCCAAGGAGTAAAGCCTTAACCTATTCAATATTTTCATTTAACTCAGATCCTCCAGAACTGGCAACATCCTTGTAAATTACCTCTGTATTATTTCTACCTTATTTGTATCTGTAGGTAGGTGACCATAACTGCACACAATACTCCAAATTAGGTCTCACCAATCTCTTATACACTTCAACAGAAGATAAAAACACTGCAGATACTGGAAATCTGGAGCTGATGTAGGGTCTCAAACTGGAAGGATGATTATTAATTTCTCTCCATAGATGCTGCCTGATTCACTAAGTTCCTCCGGCTCCTTAGTGTGGTATTCTTAGCTACTGATTTGGAAAAAGGAAGAAAAAGCAAAGTAAAAATATTACTGAGGATAGAAGGCAAGAGATGCAAGTGGAAAAAGCCTAATCAAATGTGTAATCATAAGGTGCTGTTTGTTAATTTTACGTTGAGCTCCAGTGGAACAGTGTAGGAGTCTGAGAACGGAAATGTTTGAGTCAGTTTGAAAATTTATGGAGAAGCATTGGTTTTGCACATAAGGAATAGACTGTGTTACTTTTGCGTCACTGCATATAAAACAGGCCAATCATTAACAATGAATCAGCATACTAAATGAGTAAATGTCTATTTTTATCAGGAAGGACTCCTTTTTGATGATTGAGCTTACTTTCTTTATATTTCATAATTTTTCTTACTACTGAGGAATCATGCAGCCCATTTTGTTTCTGGTGATAATTGAACACATTATATTCACATATGATATCTGAAAATAAGAAATTACTAAGAGGCTAGAGAGCAATTTGTATTTATCACACCTTTGGCTATATTCAATATTGCACTATTTGTAAAGTGGGTAACTTAGGAAAGTTGCATTTATTTTTGTGGGTTGGACTGGAGTAATGCTGCACAGAAAATAATTCAAGACACCCTGCATAATTTTCCAGCAACATAAAGTATAAAAACTTACAGAAGTGTTGAGATCACATAAATTAATAAATAAAAATGTGACTTAGCATCTGAATCAAAACAATAATCTGGAACAATCACAGATATAGGTACCATAGCTGAAGTAGATCATGTTCAGTAGTGATGGTCTGCAGGCCAGCTTATTTAAAGCACAAACTTTTAACATAGTATAAAGATATTTATAAGAAGGTAATTGATAACTTGTATCTCTGACACACTATATATGCACAACGTCTCCTTGAACTAAATTAAGGTAAAATGTGATGATTAGTCAATAAATTATAGCACTAAATGGTAAATAATTTTTTAAATGATTTAAGCCACTCAGCCCTTTCTAAGCTCTCTTTATGCTAAATAGCCTGCAGACTCAGATCCAAAAGATGCCGCACCCATTCAAATCTTGCCTGACACAAAAGTACTGAACACAGTATTAATGGTAAGTACATGGTTGATGGGGAAAGAAAATAGGCAAGGAACCAACAAGTCCAATGCAGAGTCCGTTGATCTATCATTGCAAAATTGAAAAGGGATCTATATGATATAACCATACAACAATTACAGCACGGAAACAGGCCATCTCGGCCCTTCTAATCCGTGCCAATGCTTACACTCACCTAGTCCCACTAGCCCGCACTCAGCCCATAACCCTCCATTCCTTTCCTGTCCATATACCTGTCCAATTTTACTTTAAATGACAATATCGAACTTGCCTCTACCACTTCTACTGGAAGCTCATTCCACACAGCTACAACTCTCTGAGTAAAGAAATTCCCCCTCGTGTTACCCTTAAACTTTTGCCCCCTAACTCTCAAATCATGTCCTCTTGTTTGAATCTCCCCTACTCTCAATGGAAAAAGCCTATCCACGTCAACTCGATCTATCCCCCTCATTATTTTAAATACCTCTATCAAGTCCCCCCTCAACCTTCTACGCTCCAAAGAATAAAGACCTAACTCGTTCAACCTTTCCCTATAACTTAGGTGCTGAAACCCAGGTAACATTCTAATAAATCTTCTCTGTACTCTCTCTATTTTGTTGATATCTTTCCTATAACTCGGGACAAGAACTGTACACAATATTCCAAATTCGGCCTTACCAATGCCTTGTACAATTTTAACATTACATCCCAACTCCTATACTCAATGCTCTGATTTATAAAGGCCAGCATACCAAAAGCTTTCTTCACCACCCTATCCACATGAGATTCCACCTTCAGGGAACTATGCACCATTATTCCTAGATCACTCTGTTCTACTGCATTCCTCACTGCCCTACCATTTACCATGTATGTCCTATTAGGATTATTCCTACCAAAATGTAGCACCTCACACTTAACAGCATTAAACTCCATCTGCCATCGCTCAGCCCACTCTTCTAACTGGCCTAAATCTCTCTGCAAACTTTGAAAACCTACTTCATTATCCACAACACCACCTACCTTAGTATCATCAGCATACCTACTAATCCAATTTACCACCCCATCATCCAGATCATTTATGTATATGACAAACAACATTGGACCCAGTACAGATCCCTGAGGCACACCATTAGTCACTGGCCTCCAACCTGACAAACAGTTATCCACCACTACTCTCTGGCATCTCCCATCCAGTCACTGTTGAATCCATTTACTACTTCAATATTAATACTAACGATTGAATCTTCCTAACTAACCTTCTGTGCAGAACCTTGTTAAAGATTTCAGATTTCAGATGCAAGTGTACTATTATGTCTAGCACTCATTCCTGTGCAGAAAAAGCATGTTGTATCACTTGGCACATGGTATACAGTCATAGAGTTGTGTTGCACAGAAACAGGTCCTTCAGCTCGACTTGTTCATGCTGATCAAGGTTCCTGTCTCAGCTTGTTCCATTTACTTATGTTTGGCCCACAACCCTCTAAACCTTTCCCATCCGTGAACCTGTCCAAATGTCTTTTATACATAATTGTTCTGTGAAGAGATGGCTTCTCAGATCCCCTTTAACTCTTTCCCTCTTTGCTTAAATGTAAGTCTAGTGTTCGATTCCCTTACCTTGGGAAAAATACTGTGACCATCCTCCTTTATTTTTGCCTCTCATGATTTTACTGACTGTCAAAATGTCATCCCTAAGCCTCCCTTGCTTTAAGGAAACCAGTGCCAACCTATCAGTCTCTCATAACTCAAAGCCTCCAGTCCCAGCAAAACCCTTGTGAATCTTTTCTGCACTCTCTCTAGTTTAATCATATCCTCCCCATGGGGTGGCTGCCAGAACTGACACAATATTCCAGATTCAATCTCAGCAGCATGCCATGCAGCTCAAACAGGACATCCCAACTCCATCTTCATCACATGCCTTCTTCATCGCATTGTCTACCTGTGCCGCCATTTTCACTGAACCATGTACTTGAACCTCTAGGTCTTAATGTTTAATAAAATTCCCCAGTGCCCTGTCATTTACCATGCAATGCATGCACAGGTTTAACTTCCCAAAACACATTACTTTACACTTGTCTGTGTTACTGTACACCTGACATTCCTTTGCTTACTTTCCTAGTTGATATCATCCAAATCATCATTATAGACAATGGACCTAGCACTGATTCCCCTAGCACACACTTCTGGTCACAGACATCCAGTTTAGAGAAACAGCCCTCTAATACCTTCATCTGACTCCTTCTACCACACCAATCTGGCAAGCTTGCCTTTGTTCCCATTTGATCTAACCTTCCAGGACCTATCTACCATGCAAGACCTTTCAAAAGTTTTGCTAGGTCCATACAGAATATGTCTACCGCTTTGTCCTTGTTATTTTTGGTCATTTTTTCAAAAGAAATTGAACTAAATCTGAGGCATAATTTTCCACACACAAAGTCATGCAGACTACTCCTAATCAGAACTGCCTTTCCAAATGCAGATATATCCTGTCTGTAAGAATTTCCTTCAGTAGCTTACCCACCACTGATGTTAAGTTCACCAATCTGAAGTTCCCTGGCTTATACTTATAGCCCTTCATAAATAAAAGCATAACATTAGCCACTTTCCAGTCTTCCAGTACTCACTTGTGGCTAATCTCTGCCAGGGCCCCAAAAATTTCTTCCCTTGCATCCCACACCATTCTCTGTCATAAATAGGCAAGTCTGTAGATTTATCCATCTCTATGCCTCTCAAGATCACTAGAACTTTCCCTTTTAAAAAAAAAGATGCATTTCATGACCTGTTTTCACCCCTGAATTCTTTAGGCTCTATGAGCTTTTTTCCCTGTGTTAAATTACAGACAGAAAGTATTTATTTAAGATCTTTCCCATCTCCCAAATCTCCATAAATGGAAGAAAAGAAACATCAACATTTCAGATTGAAGACCTGCATCAGGCTAAGAAGTGGAGGGAAATGTAAGGATATGCATTTTGTTAAGAAGGAAAGAGATGTTGGGTATTTTCTAAATGGGAAGAAAAATTGAATATTCTTTCCCTAGTTATATGTTTGATCTTAATATACTTACAGAACTTAGAGTAGATTACAAGCAAAACGGAAAACTATAACAAAAATAATGACCATGTGTGACATAGATAGGACTTTTGGACAATAGTTGAGAAATAGAGCTTTGGGCGATAAAAGTAATATTGTAGCAATGGATATGTGAATAAAATTCCAAAATAAAAGATGTGGAAGCTCAGTTTGATTCTTTAAAAAAAAAGAAATGCTAGATAGTGGTGATTGTGTGGATCTCTGAGTATGTCAAATATGACTGCTGGCATAGCTCCATTCCATGATGCTACTGGACAATTTCTTAGCCTCTATGTCCACCCTAAATAACAAAACACTTACCAACTTAATTGCAAAAGAAACCACACCACTGCAACCCCTTTGCAGAAAAATTGGCTTCAATATTTATGGGAAGAATGCGGAGGCTGGATGACTAAGGAAATAGGAGACCAATGACGTTGTAGAAAATTTAAGCAAAACATCAAGCAGTTTCTGAAATCTACCGATGCTGAAGCAAAGACCAACTAAATCTTCTTTTGGAATGGAGAGAAAAGACTAGATCTTTTACTTATCTCTTCACTAAATTCTTGAACTACAAGATTAATTTCCTTTGTGAATCGGAGGAATGCTTTTTGGACCTATTATATTCTGCCTTCACACATAGATTGCACATATTGTTCCTAATGGGCGCCACTGTTTCCCTGGTTATACGTTTATTCTTACAGACTTAGAAAATGCCTTCAAATTAACCTTAGTGCCATCTGGCAGTGATATTTTGGAACTATGCTTTAGTTTCCTAATTTCCTTTTTCAGTACTTTGTTTCACATTTCATACTTATTGCAGGCCTCCCTTCATCATTAGCTCCTTACATCTGTCATATACTTCATTAATTCTCTATATATAACCTTACATTTGGGATCCCTGGCTTTTACCATCAAAATAATATGCTGGGCCTGAACTCTTGCTGTTTTTCCTTCGATTGCTTCCCACTGCGCAGAGTACCGACAAGGTAATGTTTCCAATCTCTTTTCCAGGTATTCTCTTATATTGATGAAATAAGCCAGGCTCCCAACTTAGTACCTTTGGGTATACAGTTGGTGCTCCTTATCCGTGGGGGATTGGTTCCGGAACCCCCCGCAGATACCAAAAAATGCAGATACTCAAGTCCCTTATATAAAATGGAGTAGTATTTGCATATAACTTACGCACATCCTCCTGTATACAGTACTTTAAATCATTTCTAGATTACTTATAATACCTAATAAAATATAAATGCTATGTAAATAGTTGTTATACTGTATTGTTTAGGGAATAATGACAAGAAACAAAAGTCTGTACATGAGACGCGAGGTGAACGAGTGCTGGAGGAAGAACTTCCAGGTTTTCCTGATCCGCGATTGGTTGAATCCGCGCATGTGAAACCCGCTGGTAAGGAGGGTTGACTGTATGAGCTGCTGCATGTACCTTCTACAGCACCTCCCGACCAGGAACCCCTAGCACCAAGAGAAACAAGAGCAAGAGGTACGCAGAAACGACGGCTGCATACACCCTACCAATTCTCACATCACATCCTTACTTGGTTCTTCAACATTGCTGGGTCAGCTTCCAGAAACTTTGTGCCCAACAGCATGTCTTAAAGAATGACACTAAATGTAAAGAGTTGAGCCCCGGGAAAGGAGACCAGATTGGCACATCTGGGCAACAGAAGCACAAAAACCAGATTGAAAGAAAGCACTGTTGGAGCCAAGGATGATGATACGTGTCTGCATTGGACTTCTGATCATGCAGCAAGCTGAATCATTGGGATAATAGGTTCAAGTCAAAAGGATAACACATGGAAGGAATGCAGGATGATCTAGCCTCCACAGGCCACTGGAGCAGAGATTTCCACAGCTGAGCAAACAAGATCTTATATACCTCAGTGTTAAGTGATTTACCCACTACTTTTGTAAATGTGTCCCCCCCCATTTGAGATTCTCCCATGAGAGCAAACATCTGCTTATTACCATACCATTCTTACAAAGGGTTTTCCATATCTCAATAACATGACCTCTCATTCTTATAAACTCCAGAAAGTATAGATCTAATATCAAGGATTTCAAGAACTCTAAATGCATGTTCTCATTATCTATTTATTTATTTATTTATTATTTATCTAGCTATCTATCTATTTATTTATTTAATCATTTGATCATTTGCTCAGTTTGTCTTCTTTTGCCCATTGGTTGGTTGTATAGTTTTATTATGAATTCTATTGTACTTATTTTTCTGTAAATGCTTACACGGAAACTAATCTCAAGATTTTATATGGTAACATTTACATACTTTGATATGTAAATTGTACATATGTATATTGACCTTGCCTTTTGTGTGGAACCAAGAGGGGAAAGAGCACACATGAATTCTTTAATTCTTTACCAGTCAGAACATGAGGAGTTGAGTAGATCAGTCATAAAATTGCTGGATTTGCAGCCAGAGCTCTGAACCATTGATCCATGGACCCATCATTTTAGGCAAGGAAGTTAGCTCAAATAATTAATTAAATTGAAATTTTAGAACAATCTTTGTAAGGATAACTTTCAAACTGTTGATTGTCAAAACACTGCTTGTAGAAAAGAGTTACACAAGGAAAGGAAGAGGTACCTTCTAGGCCATGGTATATCTTGGCAGCTGATTTGTCCATACTCGGACGAGAATGTTTGAGCATAACTGAGAACAGTTGCCACAGTTGTATAAATCCCATTAACTTAACAGAGGATTACTGAGTATTTTTTCACCTAATTCACCTCTGACAAATTCAGAGTTTGCATAGCAATACAATGTTATCCCTACTTTATGAGAAGATACAGTTCAGAGAAACATATCTAACCAGTTAAAAAAGTTAAGTGCGGAGAGACAGAGAAAGAATCAACCCTAGTTGTAATCTCCTACGGCTGAATGGTGTACAAAATATATACGACATGTCCTACTCAAGACCAGGAAGAACTACGGCAGCCATTGGATGATAAAAGGAATTCAACTCGTGTATTTGATACCTATTAAATTTGAAAAGATATGGAGACCATTTATTCAATATTTTCATATGATGTAATATGACCCTGTTCCAAGCCTATTTGATTTTCCAGCTTTAATCTTATTTATGTTGAGAGGATCGGAGTTGACGACACTGATGATTATGTATTCTTGTGAGATATTATAAACAGCCCTTTTTTTCCTTTTCCTAGTTTTTCTTTCTTTTTTTCTTTTTTTGCTTTTTTTTCTTTATTAGCTATTAGATTAGTAGTTTAGTTATTTTTGCATAACATTTTTTTTCTTTTTTCTTTTTTTTATATTATATATTATGAAATACCTAGATTTACCTTGTTCATATATATACTGTATTGTTCATGTTTTGGGAATACTCATTTATACTGTAATTATTGCTTATGTATTCTTTCATGTGCAATGGGAATGTGTATGTTTGTAATCCCTTTATTAATATATCAATTGTATTTTGTTCATATTATTAATAATAATAAAAATATTGAAAAAGAAAGGAATTCAACTCTATAAATATCATTAACACTACTACGAACACTTTCCATGACGGTACTGGTGAACTGTGGTACTGGTGTTGCAGGCTGCTTATAAAACTTATGTGTATAATTCTTCTGAATTACTCTCACTGCAATCTCCAGCCTGTAATTCTTCCTTAAGCAATATACTTTTGAACAGTCTTAATAAATGAGTGATTTCACAATCTTCTGAAGGACTCAATGGACTTAACACTCAAGCATATGGGTACGGCACTTTTAAGTGGGTGAAGGCACATCGCCATGGCCAGGAAGAAGGGGAGGATTCTGAGCCTGACTGAAACACAGAGGAATGAAACTCCCTCTACCTAGCATCTTGTTAGCAGATGTACAGTCGTTGAAGAATAAGATGGAGGACCCAATGCCAATGGCAAGATGGCTGTATTGGAGGGAAATGAGGAATTGGTGCATTCTGTGTTTAATGGAGATGTGGCTCACTCAGGACATGCCGAATACATTGGTAAGACCTGAGTGTTTCTCAATATACAGGACCGGACTGCTGATTTGGAGAGAGCAAAAGGTGGGGGTCTGTGTTTAATGATACGCTTTTTGTGGTTTTTGGATGCAGCTGTCTTGTCACACTCTTGTGCACCCACCATGAAACATCTGATGGTTAAGTGTCAACCACTCTATTTCCAAAGAAAGTTCTCCTCTGTGATCTTGACTGCAATTTACATACCATCAAATGCAGACATTGAAAAAGCACTCGATGTATTGTATACTACAATCAGCAAACAAGAAACAGCCTACTCTGACGCCTTTCAAATCATTGTCAGGGACTTCAATCAGGCTTGTTTGAAGAAAACTCCACCCAGCCCAGTTATTATCAACATATCAACTGCAGTACCAGGGGTCCCAACACACTCGACCACTGTTATACCATGGTTATGGATGTCTATCGTTCCATGCTTGGACTGCATTTCAGGAAATCTGATCACTTGGCTATCATACTATTAACTGCAAACAGGCAGAGGCTAAAGAGCAAGGCTCCAGAGATATGGTCAACAAAGAGGTGGTTATGGAAGGCTGAGGAGTAGGTATGGAATTGCTTCAATTCAGTCGATTAAGCTGTACTCTCTGTACTCTCTGTCTGCCAGAGAAAGCAGGATCTCCCAGTGGCCACACATTTTAATTCCACGTCCCTTTCCCATTCTGATATGTCTATCTATGGCCTCCTCTACTGTCAAGATGAAGCCACACACAGGTTGGAGGAACAACACCTTAAATACCGGCTGGGTAGCCTCCAACCTTATGGCATGAACATTGACTTTTCTAACTTCTGTTAATGCCCCTCCTCCCCTTCTTACCCCATCCCTGATATATTTAGTTTTTTTTTTCTTTCTCTCTCTGCCCATCACTCTGCCTGTTCTCCATCTCCCTCTGGTGCTCCCCTCCCCCTTTCTTTCTCCCTAGGCCTCCCATCCCATGATCCTTTCCCTTCTCCAGCTCTGTATCCCTTTTGCCAATCACGTTTCTGGCTCTTAGCTTCACCCCACCCCCTCCGGTCTTCTCCTATCATTTCGCATTTTCCCCAGCCCCTCCTACTTTCAAATCTCTTACTATCTTTCCTTTCAGTTAGCCCTGACTGAAACATCGACAGCGCTTCTCCCTATAGATGCTGCCTGGCCTGCTGTGTTCCACCAGCATTTTGTGTGTGTTGCTTGAATTTCCAGCATCTGCAGATTTCCTCGTGTTTGTGCCACCAACCAATATTATTGGCACCACCAATATTATTGTGCCACCAACCGGGACAACTTCCTCGAAAAAACTCTTATAATATTAGTTAGACATGACCTACCATGCATGAAGCCATGCTGACTATCCGTAATCAGTCCATATCTATCCAAATGCCAAAATATACAGCCACTTAGAATGCCTTCCAATAACTTTCCCACTACTGATGTCAGGCTCACCGGCCTATAATTTCCTGGTTTAGTTTTAGAGCCTTTCTTTAACAGCAAAACAACAGTGGTTCTTCTCCAATCCTCCAGTACCTCACCTGTTACTAAGGATGATTTAAATATCTTTGTTAGGGCCCTGACAGCTTCTGCAGTTGCCTTCCACATGGTCCAAGGGACCACTTTGTCAGGCCCTGGGGATTTATCCACCCCAATTTGCCTCAAGGCAGCGAACACCTCCTCCTTTGTAATCTGTGTAGTGTCCATGAAGTTGATGCCGCCTTTGTCTCACTTGTATAGACTCTGTGCCCATCTCCTGAGTAAATACTGATGCAAAAAAATCATTTAAGATCTCCCCCCATTTCTTTTGGCTTCATGCATTGATTACCATTCTGATCTTCCAGAGGACCAATTTTCTCCCTTGCAATCAGTTTACTCTTAATTTATCTGTAGATCCCCTTAGGATTTTCCTTCACCCTGTTCTGTTAGGGCAGCCTCATGCCTTCTTTTAACCTTCATGATTTCTTTCTTAAGTGTTCCCTTGCATTTCTTATATACCATAAGCACCCCATTTGTACATACTTTGCTACATACCTCCTTTTTTCCTTAACCAGGGCCTCAATATCTCTTGAAAACCAAGGTTCCCTAAGCCTGTTATATTTACCTTTTATTCTGACAGGCACATCCAAGGTTTGTACTCCCAAAATTTCACTTTTGAAGGCCTTCCACTTAGCAAGTACACCTTTGTCAGAAAAAAACCTGTCTCAACCCACACTTGCCAGATCCTTTCTGTTACCATCAAAATTGGCCTTTCTCCAATTTAGAATCTCTGCTCATGGACCAGACCTATCTTTTTACATATTTACTTTGAAACCGGTGGCATTATGATCACCAGATGCAAAGTGTTCCCTCACACAAACTTCTGTCACCTGCCCTGCCTCATTCCTTAATAGCAGATCAAGTATTGCACTCTTTCTCATTGGGACTTCTACTTACTGATTAAAGAAGCCTTCCTGAACACACCTGACAAACTCTATCGCACCTAGTCCTTTTTCAGCATGGGAGTCCCAGCCAATATGTAGGAAGTTAAAATCACCCACAATAGCAACCTTACGTTTCTTGCAACATTCTGTGCTCTCTCTACAAATTAGTTCCTCTTCATCCCTTGACTGACAGGTGGTCTGTAATACGTAGTCATATATTTCTTGTTTCTCAGTTCCACCCATAGCAGCTCACTAGACAAGTCCTCCAGTCTGTCCTGCTAAGCACTTCCGTGGTATTTTCCCTAACTAAAATGCCACCCATCCTCCTTTAATCCCATGTACTTGTGCATGTGAGAATAAACTCAGTTTTGACATTGTTTGTATTCCTGCTGAATCATATCATAAGGTAAAAAGTGATCTAGTGCTTCGAGAAGATCACAGAGTTGTCTTTGAAATATTGGTTATAATCAATACATGTACCCGGCAAGTTTATTTGTTATATCATGAGTCGCTGAGAGAAAGTAGTGGATGTTTAGAATCTAATGATAACATTTTGAAATCTTGTTAAAATTATCGTAAACTTGATGTGCACAATGCAAAACATCGAAACTAAGAGAAGCCAGGAAATGGGATGGAATAAAATCCACCACTGATCCAAACACTCCAATTCTTAGTCTGTCCTCTATCCTTTGACCTGCTTGGCATGGGCAACCCCACCAAGAGTCAAAGCATAAATTCCTGACCCCAGCCAATGTCGCTGTCTGGGTCATTGAGGTACACAACCCTACAAAGCACAACAAGGTTGTGGTCCTTTTGAAGGATGCTATTAGAGCTTATTATAAAGCATCACTCATTAGCACATTATACACTTTGTAAAAAATGCATATAGGATCAGATATTTCGGGTATTTTCATGATTCATAACAACTGTCCACATCAGTTCAACAATTGCACTTAACTTTTATGTTCAGGGAGTTTCCAATGTCTTATCACTGTACTTGCTTTGGGTATTTTGTAACCTACAGGATGCCACACAAGTGTGATAGAACATACTTTTATAGCGTTTCATTGGCTTTCTGCTAGTTTGTAGTGTTAGAAAACCTTTATACTGATTCTAAGGTCGCTGATAATTTGGAGGCATCAATGAATTGCTCAAATATATATTAAATGAGTAAAAATGGATTAACAAAAAATTACCAAAGTTTTTGAATGGATGGACCTTTGTTAGGGTCACCAGCTCTGCATGTCTTGGTATCTTGAACTAGCAGCTTATGGAACAAGTTTGGGGTCAAAGATTAGTCACAATGAGAGGTTAGATACATTTACAAAGTGTGTTCCTAATTACACATTGCAGTATGCATTTCCAGATGTCTGGAACACACTGTACACTTGCCTTGTTTCTATAATTCTTCATACTCTTGGTCAACTAAAACCTGTTCGATGTTGTCCTGAAATTTTCAATTGATGTTCTAAATCAATATTTGTAAGAGGAAGTTCAATGGTTAGCTTGGTACAACAATGACAGAGTTTTAAGGTGGAGTTATGAACAATTTCTATTGTGGATTGATTTTGACAAAGGTTATTGGTTATGGCCAATATTTATTTTTAAGCTTGTATTTAGGACAGTGATGTGAATTTCCATGAGCTTATGTGGCTTCTTATCTAACTTTGCCTTTTCCTCCAAAATACACAAAATGACAATGTTTTCTGCCTTCCGTGCTTCTCATTTTGTTCCTTATCATTTTCATCTAACTCATTTATTAATAAATAATATGGTTTTGTAAATTCCAAAAACATGATAATTTTATATTCAAAGCATAAATGATTCTGTCTGGATACCAGTTTGCATACGTCATCTTGAAAACTGTGTTGCTGTAACAAATAGTGGCTAGACTGCAAAGTGGATCTGAAAACCTGTTCCTCAATCATGTGTTGCTAGGCAACAAGGGAGCTTCATCACAATCAGAGAAAGATTATGATCCAGAACGATTACTGAATCCAGGAATAGCTTTTTAAAGCAATTGGATATATTGAAGGAGAGGCAAAAAGCTGCGGGGAAAGCAGCTGAGGAGTCAGATGAATTTAATTTTTCTTGCAAAGATATGGTGCAGGAAGAAGCACCCAAAGGCCTACTTCTGCACTGTAATTGCAGAAGAGGATAAATAGTTAAGCAGCAAGAAGACACAACAACGGCTATATTTCATTAGGAGTTTGAGGAGATTTAGTATTTATCAAAAACTAGCAAATTTCTACAGAGGTACAGGAAATTGTAAACTTAGTCAACTCCATTATGGGCACAAGCATCCATAGCATCCAGGACATCTTCAAGGAGTGATTCCTCAAAAAGGCAGTGCCCATCATTAAGGACCCCCATCACCTGTGTCATGCCATGTTGTCATTGCTATAGTACCTTTAAAATGTATTCCCCCTCCCCTGGAAGCTTTCATGTTTTTTTTGTTTTACAACACTTGGCCTTTTTTTTGATACCCATCAACAGGGAAAGATTCTTTTGGGTCAAAGTGAAAACAGATCTCTACAAAGTGATCTAAATTAATTACAAATATAAAACATAAAATAATTGATTACATAAGTATTCACCCCATTCAAGTCAGTATTTAGTAGCTGCACCTTTGGCAGGAATTACAGTCTTGAGTCTGTGTAGATAGGTCTTTGTCAGCTTTGCACATCTGTACACTGCAAATTTTCACTATTTTTCTTTATAAAATTGCTCAGGCTCTGTCAGACTGCATGGAGATCATGCGTGAACAGCCCTTTTCAAGTCCAGTCACAAAATCTTAAATGGGTTGAGGTCTGGACTTCGACTTGGCTGCTCTAGGACATTAACTTGGTTGTTTTTGAGCCATTCCTGTATAGTTTTGGCTTTATATTTGGAGTCATTGTTTTGCTGGAAAACAAATCTTCTCCCAAGTTACAGTTCTCTTGCAGACTGCATCAAGTTTTCCTCCAGGATTTCCCTGTATTTTGCTGCATTCATTTTACCCTCTACCTTCACAAGACTTCCAGGGCCTGCTGCAGTGAAGCATCCCCGAGTATGATGTAGCCACCACCATGCTTCATGGTACGGTTGGTTTGTTTTTGATTAAGTGCGGTGTTTGGGTAACACCAGATGTAGTATTTAGTATAATGGTGAAAATGCTTGATTTTGGATTCATGAGACCATAGAATCTTCTTCCAGCTGACCTCAGAGTCTCCCACATGCCTTCTGGCAAACTAAGAGTTCATATGAGTTTTTTTTCAACCGTGGTTTTCGCTTTGCCACTCTCCCATAAAGCTGTGACTGGTGAAGCAACAGTTGTTGAATGCACAGTCTCTCCCATCTCAGCCACTGAGGTTTGTAACTGCTTCAGAGCGGTCGTAGGTCTCTTGGTGTCCACCCATCTCGTGACATGTGCTTTTCGATAACCTTTCTGCAGAGTTGCTTGGAGTGTTCTTTTGTCTTCATGGTGTAGTATTTGCCAGGATTCTGGCTCACCAGCAGTTGGACCTTCCAGATACAGGTGTATTTTTACGACAATCAATTGAAACACCTTAACTGCACACAAGTCTCCAAAAACGAATCTGTATTTACCTAATGATATGAATTCTAAAACCAATTGGCTGCACCAGTGATGACTTGATATGTCATATTAAAGGGTGGGGGTGAATACTTAGCAATCAATTATTTTGTGTTTTGTGTTTGTAATTAATTTAGATCACATTGTAGAGATCTATTTTCTCCTTGACACAAGAGTCGTTTTTTGTTGATCAGTGTCAAGAAGTCAAGATAAATCCACTGAGATTCAGTGTTGTAAAACTATAAAACATGAAAACTTCCAAGGGGGATGAATACTTTTTTATAGGCATTGTACTATCAGGAAGGAGGTACAGAAGCCTAAAGGCACACACTCAACTTTTCAAAAACAGTTCCCCTCGCCATCTGATTTCTGAATGGACATTGAACCCATGAACACTACCTCACTACTTTTTAATTTCTATTTTTGCACAACGTATATATTAAATAGTTCAGTTAAATATATACACTGTAATTTACAGTTCTTTTCTATTATTATGTATTGCATTATACTGCTGTTGCAAAAACAGTAAATTTCACAACATGTGGTGATTCTGATTCTTCTGTGAGAAAATTGAAAAAACAATATCTTTGAGGAGAAATTAATAAATGTTAACATACAGATGAAACTGATAGACAGCTTTATGTACAGAAGGAAATGAGAGGTATATTATAAGGAGACTATATATTAGTGCATATAAATTCTTACAAAAGGCGTTGATGAATTCATTCCTGGAATAGCATGTACAGTTTTTAACTTTCACATTTCCTCATTATTTAATTCCTTTAATCACAATATTATCCAGGTTAGTTTGCAGGGCACTCTCAGTCTCCCCAATAGAAATTTAGCCTTTGTTAAGTACAGTGCCCAGAACTGAATACATTATTTCCAATAGGGCCTACACACAACTAGACCATAACTTCTAAATCTTCACTTCAGGGCTCCAAAAGCAAAGGCTAGGGTTTCAGTTTCCCCTTAATTCCTTCTTTTGGACTAATCTATTAGCTGTTGCTGTCAGGAAAACAAAATCGAATTCATCCTGAAATTACTTATGTGATGATGAAGTCAGAGACTTACAGGTATTTTTTGACCCTGGTTGCAAACAAGGCCATCCTTGCTTCTGTATATGGATATAAGAGATTGCAGAAGCTAGATTCTGTGGGGTATTTTTGCCTTATGTATATGGCTGAATTTCACATTTCGGGTGTGTTTTCAAGGAGACTTCATCCGTTGGGTAGCAGAGTTAGTTATTGTTTACTTAAAGGGAAATTGCTGCATGGTGGAAGTGTCACAACCTGGGTATAGTAATCTTTTATTTAACTTTCTTAATGAAACAAATATTAGTGCTTTTTTTTTGCAATTCTCATTGGTGGTTATAATGCTAGCTTTCGAGAGTAAATATTTTTATTGGAACAAATACGACTTGCAGATTTGTGGTTCTCTGCTGCTGTAGCTCATCCACTGCAATGTTCGAAGTATTGTGTGTTTGGAAATTCTCTTCTGCACACCACTGTTGTAACGTGGTTATTTGAGTTACCGTCTCCTCTTGCAGCTTGAAACAGTCTGGCTATTCTCCACATTAACAAAGGTGTTTTTGAACACAGAACTGCTGCCTACTGAATGTCTTTTGTTCATCTCAGCATTCTCTGTAAACTCCAGAGACTGCTGTGTGTGAAAATCCCAGGAGATCCACAGTTTCTGGAATACTGAAACCACCCCATCTAGCGCCAACAATCATTCCACAGTCAAGGTCACCTTCTTCCCCATTCTGGTGGTTGGTCTGAACAACAACTGAACCTTTTGATAATGTCTTTTATCATTTATACATTATACATTGAGTTGCTGCCACAAGATTGGCTGATTAGCTATTTGCCTTAAATGAATTGGTGCACCTGTGTACCTAATAAAGTGGACACTGAATATATATTATATGTAGATTAAGAAGACATTTCTCAATTGGGTTGTTTTGTATTTATCATTATCACTGTAGCTGTCTATTTTGAATGTACAGTTTGTATTGTTTTGGTGTGAGTAAAAAAAGGTAAAGCAACAACAGTGGAGTTTTATGCCTGATTTAATCTCCTTATTTTCCTAGTATCATCACAGTCGCCCACATGAAATGTTAAACATAGCAATTAATTATATTGAGGTTTAAGCTAACTGACCTTTAATATCAAAAGCTCACATTAATCTGCTTTTATCGCCACATTGTCTCTTAGTTTGTACTGTCATCATACTGCAAATATCCTACACAATATCAGTTTGTAATGCAGCACTGTTTGATAGATTGTTAAAGCTAAGAAGGTATACGGATTTGTTGACTGGTTTGTGGATGAATGGGAGCCAGCTATATTAGCAGCAGCTTTTTCACTCACTCACTTTCCTATGTGTCTAACAAGTCTTTTCAACAGAGCCAGCAAATCACATTGCCTTCATATGGTGTTTAGAATGAATTGTTTCATTGTTAAGTGGTCCAGTCTAATCCACAATTTGCCTTTCATTGCTGCTTTTCCAGCCTGCAGAGCCTTTTGCTCCACTTATCTAATGACTTTACAGATTACAGTCACACTCTAGCAAAGGTTTTGCAAAATTTAGAGTATTTATAAAAAGTTACATTCACTAAGCCTTTGTTGGATGTATTAACTCAAATTACAGTCAAAATCAAAGTCAAGTTTATCCCCATTGCCCAGGTACATGTACACGTACTGTAGCTACAGTGAAAAACCTGCTCGCAGCAACATTCAAGATTCAGACTGATTGATCATGCATACAGTGAAATGTCTCATTTGTGTTAACAAGCAACACAACCTAGGGTGTGCCAGGGACAGCCTGTGTGTCGCCATGTATTCCAGCATCAACATTACACACTTACAATGGTCAATAGATCAACACAGAACACAACAAGCAGCAAAACGACAGCTGAACAAGCACCATCCTACCCACATACATACACAGTCCTCTAACCCCACGACAGGCTGTTTTCCTTTGGCTTCTAGCCTCCCCCGGACTCGGATTTGCAAACTACCCCCAACTGACTTGCAGAGATATGCAGATCTGGGGCTCCAGCCAAAGGACCTCAACTTCTGGAATTTTGATTAGAGACACAGCATTCATCGAACATAAATTACACAATATAGAACACAATTGGAACAAAGAGAAATATAGCCCATTTTAGTGCAAAGCGATCATTGTGTTGCATAAACACAAGAATAGTCCAGATGGGGAACAGTTTTTTCCCTCAGGCCATTAGGTTTCCGAACTGCCTGCCATTTGAAGTGTTGCTGGTTAATTTGTTTTGTACCTGACAATATTTAATTCATGTACTTTTTACCTTGTTTATTTGTGCAAAATTAGTTTTATTTTTACTTTTCTAAGTTATTGTGTGTTATGTCTACTACTGTGCTTGACATCCTGGTGTGGAGAAACATTGTCTTGTTTGGTGGTATACGTGTATATAGTTAAATGACAATAAACTTGACTTAATTTGACTTTGCTGAGGCAGTGTTTAAGGCTGTGCACGTTTGTCAAGAACTGAATGTCTGTAGGGAAGTAGTTGTTCTTGAACCTTCAAGATATGCAGCTTTAGGTTTTTAACAGTAAAGGCAATTCAGTAAAAAAGTAAGTAAAGTAGTTGAGAGGACAATAGTTTAGTTGGTTGGACTTTTGTTCAGTTACCACTGAAAGCAAGGTCTATATTGATTTGGTTAATCACAATCCAGGGCTTAATCATAGAACAAATCTCTGAAATATAAACCATTAACTATTTGACCTTAAAACAGAAACATCACTGATAAAGATCATGTAGTTTATTGGAATCAACTGGAAAAATACAACTTACATACAGATAAATTAGATGAACAAGCTGTATTCCACAGTTAAAGAATTGTCTAGTGGATTGGATGAGATTTGTGTTGTGCAAGACAATCTTGGAGCTTCATCAAATGCTATTATATAATGTTTGACAGTTAATATTTGGGAAGCAGAATAAGTAAAGTTTAGGTCCCATGCTTGTTGAAGGGCATTTCTTGAATAGACACCAGTGACCAGAGATGTGCTGCAATGGTCAGTGTTGGGAGCTTTGTTATTCGTTATTTATATAAATGATTTAGATGTGAATCCACAGTCAGTGGGTTTATGGATGGCAAAAAATTATTCAGTGTTATTGATAGTGAAGAAGGTTATTGTAGATTACAAGCTTATTGATAAAGTTTGTTTGATTCAACAAATCAGCATTCAAGTCAGTAATGTGAATTTTGGAAGAAGTTGCTCTTTCCTGATGTCCCTTGCAAGTAATGGTTGCCTTTGTTAATGTCAAATCAGTGTTCTGAAGGACACTCTTGGGAATAATTGAAATAAGCTTACATGCCAACAAATGCAGTGGGATGGACTAACCTTTTGCAATACATAGTTCCCATCTGTCTGTTCTGATGAGTGATGCTCTTGGTGGCGAATGTTCCAGTGTACAAGTGTGTCCGGAAACAGTAACTTGAGTTGCAACTGTGAAGAGCCTTGTTCCAAAAACTGATTCCTGGCTGGAGTCAGAAAACACGCAAGGTAAAGTAACTTTATTAAGAATAAACTGTCTTGTATTTAACCTCTGGATGAAAGTCTTGATGAAAGACTACAAAAATTGAACTTCCCATAAGACAATAAGGCAGTAAGACATAGGAGCAGAATTAGGCCATCTGGCCCATCGAGTCTGCTCCACCATTCAATCATGGTGAATCCTTTCTATTTCTCCAGTTCCTGGCCTTCTCCCTGTAACCTTTGATGCCATGTCCAATCAAGAACCTATCAATCTCTGCCTTAAATACACCCAACGACCTACTTTCCACAGCTACACGTGGCAACAAATACCACAAATTCACCCCTCTTTGGCTAAAGAAATTTCTCTGCATCTTTGTTTTGAAAGGGCGCCTCTCTATCCTGAGACTGTGCCCTCCTGTCCTAGACTCTCCCACCATGGGAAATACCCTTTTCACATCTATTCTGTCAAGGCCTTTCAACATTCGAAAGGTTTCAATGAAATCCCTCTTTATCCTTCTGAATTCCAATGAGTATATACCCAGGGCCATCAAACTTTCCTCATATGATAACCCTTTCATTCCTGGAATCATCCTTGTGAACCTCCTCTGGACCCTCTCCAATACCAGCACATCTTTTCTAAAATGAGGGGCTCAAAACTGTTCACAATACTTAATGTGAGACCTCACCAGCATCACATCCTTGCCCTTGTATTCTAGACCTCTTGAAATGAATGCTAACATGGCATTTACCTTCCTCAATATTGACTCAACCTGCAAGTTAACCTTCAGGGGGTTCTGCACAAGGAATCTCAAGTCCCTTTTATCTCAGATTCCTGGATTTTCTCCCCGTTTAGAAAGTAGTCTGCACATTTATTTCTACTATCAAAGTGTATGACCATGCATTTTCCAACATTGTATTTCATTTGCCACTTTCTTGCCCATTCTCCTAATCTGTCTAAGTCCTTCTGCATCCTACCTGTTTCCTTAACACTACCTGCCCCTTTGCAATTTTCCAGTCCTCTAGCACCATGTCAGAGTCCAATGATTTCTGAAGATCATTTCTAATGCCATCACAATCTCTGACACTACTTCTTTCAGAACCCTTGGATGCAGTTCATCTGGTTCGGATGACTTATGTAACTTTAGGTCTTTCAGCTTTTTGAGCATCTTCTCTTTTGTGATAGTAACTGCACCCACTTCTCTCCTTTCACACACTATAACATCAAGCATATTGCTAGTGTCCTCCACAGTGAAGGCTGATGCAAAATACTCATTTAGTTCATTTGCCATCTCCTTGTCCCCTATTATTATTTCTCCTGCCTCATTTTCTAGCGGTCCTATATCCACTCTCATTTCTCTTTTATTTTTAGCATACTTGAAAAAACTTTTACTATTCACTTTGATATTGTTTGCCAGCTTGCTTTTATATTTAATCTTTTCCCTTCTAATGATTTTTTTTAGTTGCTCTCTGTCGGTTTATAAAACTTTCCCAATCCTCTACCTTCCAATTAATTTTGCTTTTTTATATGTCCTTTCATTTGCTTTTACAATGGCTTTGACTTCCCTTGTCAGCCATGGTTGTATTATTTTACCATTTGTGTATACCTTCATTTTTTGGAATACATGTGTCCTGAACCTTCCTCATTTTTTTCTCAGAAATTCACACCATTACTGCTCTGCTGACATCCGTGCCAGCAGCTCCTTCCAATTTACCTTGGTCAACTCCTCTCTCATACCACTGTAATTTCCCTTACTCCACTGAAATACTGCTACATCAGACTTTACTTTCTCCCTATCAAATTTCAAGCTGGACTCAGTCATTTTGTAATCACTGGTTCTTAAGGGTTCTTTTACCTTAAGCTCCCTAATCACCTCCGGTTCATTACATAACACCCAATCCAGTATAGCTGATCCCCTAGTAGGCTCAATTACAAACTGCTAGAAAAAGCCATCTCTTCGGCATTCAATGAACTCACTCTCTTGAGATCTATTACTAACCTGATTTTCCCAATCAACGTGCATGATAAAATCTCCCATGAGTAGCATGACATTACCCTTTTGACTCGCCTTTTCTATTTCCTGTTGTAACCTGTGGTCCACCTCCCAGCCACTGTTGGGAGGCCTGTATATAACTGCCAACAACGTCCTTTTACCCTTGCAGTTTCTTAACTTAACCCACAAGGATTCAACATCTTCTGATCCTGTGTCACATCCTTCTACTGATTTGATGCTATTCTTTACCACATTACCCCCTCTGCCTACCTTCCTATCCCTCCGATAACCTTGGACATTCAGCTCCCAACTACAACCATCCTTCAGTTATGATTCAGTGATGGCCACAACACCATACCTGGCAATCTGTAATATTGCAACAAGATCATCCACCTTATCTCTTATACTACGTGCATTGAGATACAACACCCTGAGTACCGAATTTGATTTGCTGTGTTTTCTGACTCTGCATCCTTAATGATTTGATACTCAGCCTGTTGGCTGCAACTATGTCCCATCACCTGCTTGCTCGTTCTGACGGTCTGATTGCACACTATCTTTACTTTTTTACCATCCTGAGTCCCTTCACGCCGGTTCCCCCCACCCCCCCCCACCCCACCCCTGCTGCCAAGTTAGTTTAAACCTTCCCTTCTAACAAACCTGCCCATAAAAATATTGGTCCCCTCAGGTTCAGGCAACCCATCACTTTCATGTAAAAAATTAACCAGATCTACAGAGAGGCAGCTGGCTCAGTGATAAGAGCCTGACTATGCTGTCTCAATCTGTAAAATTGAGAGTATAGCCTTCTGTATCCTAATTTCCTCCGGGAAATAGTGAAGACTGAAAAACTGTGAGCAAGATTCTTCCAGGATCCTTCCGTAGGTTATGAGTTTCATGTTTTCAGGGACTCAAGTTTCTGGGTTTCAAGGTATTTTCCGGGTCTAAGTGTCCCAGCCTAGGCGTTCAAGGTTCTCAAGGGCGGCAAGTTTTTTCAACTCTCCCAATTCTTCTCGACGTTCCCACTGACTCAAGGACTCCCACTTCAGTCTCTTGGGGTTCCCAGGCCCTGCTTGAGATTTCCCTTAAGGTGCCCAGGCCCCGCTTGAGGTTTTTTGGCCCCACTTTAAGTTTCCCAGTATTTCAGTTTCTCAAGGTCCTCTGCTTTCTCTGTCTCTCAAGGTTTCCAAATCTCTCTCGACGTTCCCAAGTTTCTCTGCGTCTCAAGATCCCCAGTTCTCCCAGCCTCTTGAGGTCCCTTTCAAGGTTTCACAGGACTCCCTCTTAAGGTTCCCCATGCCTCCCTCTTGAGTCATTCCTGGATCTGGAGTTTTCAGATCTCCTGGGGCCGTCAGGTACCAGCCATAGGGAAGGGGCAACTGTGATGAGCTCTTCAGGCCTACGCAGAGCACCACAGAGCATTAGGTTCCGAGGTTTTTAGAGCACCTCAATTGCTTGATTGTTTAACGAGAGTCATTGTGTTTTTCCTGTGTGACTGGCTCTTTATGATGCAGTCTTCTGGTACTTTGTGCTGAGGTTTGTTAAGTTTATTTTGATAGGCTTAGGTATTCCCTGTTGCTTGTATTATTTACATGGATGCCTGATTAGCGCTAATCAGGTGGTCCTAGTTTTGAGAATGTTTTCTCTCGCTGTGTTGCTCGGTGAGCCATCAGCGTTCTTTTGGAATTATTATGAATAAATTCTTGTCACTGTCTCTACATCGGAGTCTGATTTTCTTCTGCACTTGGTTTCTGATATTGTCAGTGCACGTCATGACAAACACTAGCAAACGGGACTAGCTTGGATGGGACATCCTGCTCAGCATGGGCCAGATAGGCTGAAGGATCTTCTCCCATGTTGTATAACTCTACGACTCCATGACTGCATAAAAATGTAAAGTTCAGTAGTCCCAGTGAGATTCTGTAAGGAGCATTAACAGGGAAAAGCAAGGTTAGAGATGAACACAATGAATACTGCTGATGTTTATGTAGCTATCAGCATGTAGACAAGAAAAATGGGCTGGCAGTTCACTAAGAATGATCATCCATCTGAATGCTCTCTCAGTTGCTGCAAATTCTTTGCTGCCATTTTCTTGAACCAGCTCTCACAAAAGGCTCAAGTTTACACCAAGCTCAACTACACTGGACCTCAGATTTCTGGAGGTCAGCTCAATGTTCCTATACACCAGCACCAACTATGCTCAGCATTATGAGCTATACATTTTCATACTGTATTTCTGCTTTGACAGCCTGCGATCAGAATGCCCATTACCTCACACTGAAACTTTGACTAAATCTATTTTAAAGCTGATTGATTTTGGATAAATGAATACCTATAACAAAAATCTTGCACTCAATGTCAGTCAGTAAGACCAAGGAATTGATTGTGAATTTCAGAGTTATAGGGTGAGATTTGACAGGATAGGATTTTATTCCTTAGAGTGTAGGAGACTGAGAGGTGATTTTATAGTGGTGTATAAAATTATGTTTAAAATATGAATATCATAAACAAACATTATTTATATATTTATATTTCCTTTTGTAATTTAATTGCAATTTATGGTTTTAAAAATTATGTATTGCACTGTTCTGCTGCCACAAAACAAATTTCACAAAATATGTCAGCAATATTAAACCTGATTCTGGCTCTGATTCTAAAATATACTTATCATTAAAATGTTTGCTATTTTTTAAAGCATTTACAAGTTGTCGTGGAAGCTTGTCCTGCTCGAATATTATGCATTATGACTGGGAGAAGGTTGTGGGAGGGGATGGCTGGCATTAGGAGGAGGAAGGGTTGACAGAAGAATGTGGTGGGTGGGAAAACATGGAAGGAAGAATGACTGGAGAATGTGATTGGGAGAAGTGGAAGGCATGGTGGTTGAGTGAACTGAGATCTGGTAGAAATATTTGGTATCTATATTTAGCAGCTTTGCTTGTAGAATGTAAAAGTCACACTGGTAACTTTCACATCCCACCAGAAAATAAAGTTCATATTTAAGTTTGCTTTATAAGGATGGATAGTTTTATGTAGGAAACTTGTAGAAAGTTATTGGCCATTTTCTGATTGTGTCTTTTCCTTAAGCAACTGACTGAGCAATTGAATTAAATGCAAGTTGTTTGGTGACCAGAAGATGCTTATAAGCTTCCAGCTCAAAGAAATAAGTGCTGCTTTTTCTTCTCACTTTCCTCTATGATTTTGCATTTTTGAAATATCGTCAGGAGTGTAATAACTTCTCTCTTTTTAATATATAATTACACTATTCTATATACGTAAATATGTATCATTCCATTATGTATATACGAAAATTTCAGAGAAGTTACTATAGTTCTACCTTGTAGACATGGAGCATTTATACTTGGAAGCCAGTAGATGATGCTTTGCTCTTGTCTGATTTGGGAGTTTACTTCTTATAGTTGCCATGTTATAGAAAGGTTTAACAGATTAGATTTCCTGATCGGATTTTTTAAAGAATGAAAGATAACATTATCAAAATGCTGAGATAACGTTTTCTGCCAATTGTGAGTCCAGAACCAGAAGGTTCACAATAAGACAGAGATGAAGAAAACTGTCTTCTCTCAGATGGTTGTGATCTTGCCAAAGAGAGAGGGGTGGAGGTGGGGATTCTTTGCCATAGAGACCGAATCCCTGAGATAGGTAGATGAATGTTAGCATTCATTTCATGTGGACAACAATATAGAATATAGGTGATGGCAAACTGTGAGGGAATCGATTGTTCTGGGGAAATGGTGAGCAAGTGGACTGTAGACATGTTGGATCAGTGATAATCCTATTGAATGGCAGATCAGACTTAAAGGGCTGAATTACACAAACCTGTTCCCACCTTGTATGTTTTATCAGTAAATATCTGACCTTATAATGGGAAGAGGTTATTACAGAATTTAGTTGGACCTTGGACAGTTCGTCTGAGGGACACCTACAGTGATGTTCTGGGACTGGGATATTTGATCTCCATAATTACAACCAATTTCATTATTGCACTGTATGATTCCAGTCACTGGAAAGTTTTCTCTTTGATTCGGTTTTACTATGGCTACTTGTTGCTGCTTTGATATGAATAGTAGTCATTCTCACCTCATCTCTGAAAGTCAGGTCTTTATCCAAGTTTAGACCAAGGCTGTGATGAAGTCTGGAGCTAATGTTTTTGGAAAAACACAAACTGGGTATCTCTGAGCCAATTATTGATGAGTAAGTACTGCTTGTCAACAGCATCTTCTGCCTCTTTGCTAACGATTGAGAGCAGACAGACTGCGTGGTTGTCAGCCAATCAGACTGAGTCAGATTGGAGTTCGCCCTCTTTTTGTGAACAAGGCATATCTGGGCAATTTTCCACATTGTTAGGTTGATGTCAGTGTTGAATTTGTACTGGAGCAGCTTGTTTAAATGCATAATTAATTCTGGAGGACAGATATTCACAACTACAGAGGATCTTCTATGATCCCATAGACTTTGATATATCCATTTGCTCGAAGCTGCTTTTTGATATCATGTGGCTTGAATCACAATCGATGATGACTGGTTCCCATGATGCCTGGGACTAGCAGTGTTCAGCCAGGGCTCTGTGTTCACATCAGATGTTAATGATGCAACATGAGAAGTAGCAGATACAGCACTACAATGATTCTGATGGCTTGAAATGATGGCTTTGTGGCCAGGTTTGCAGATGATACGAAGATAGGTAGTACTGAGGAAGCAGGGAGTCTGCAGGAGAGCTTGGATAGGTTAAAAGAATGGCCAATGAAGTGGCAGATGGAATATACTGTATGGTCATGCCCTTTGATATAAGGAATAAAAGCATAGTCAATTTTCTAAATGGGTATCAAATTCCAAAACAAGAGGTAAAAAGTCCTAGAGCAGAATCCTCTAGATTAAATTGCAGGTTCAACTAGTAATAAGGAAGGAGAATGCAATGTTGGCATTCATTTCAAGTGGATTAGAATATAAAAGCAAGTAATGCTGAGGCTCTGTAAGGCTTTGGTCAGGCCATATTTGCAATATTTGCAGTATTGTGAGCAGTTTTTGGATCAATATTGAAGAAAGAATGTGATGCCATTGGAAATTGTCCAGAGGAGGTTTGCAATAATGATCCCAGGAATGAACGAGTCGATGTGTGACAAATTTTTGATGGCTTTGGGCCTATACTATCTGGAATTTAGATAAATGAGTGTGGATCCCATTGAATCCAACCAAATATTGAAAGACCTAGGTAGGATGTGGAATGGATCTTTCCAGTAGTGGTAGAGTCTAGGATCAAAGTGCACAGTTCAAAATGAAAGGATTTTCCTTTAGAACAGGGATGAGGAGGAATTCCTTTAGCCAGAGATGGTGAATCTGTGGAATTCATTGCCACAGATGGCTGTAAAGGCCACATAATCAGATATTTTTAAAGCAGAGGTTGCTAGGTTCTTGATTGGTAAGGATTTCAAAGGTTTTATGGAGATGGCAGGAGTATAGAGTTGAGAGGGAAAATATATCAGCCATGATCAATTGGCAGGACAGATTCAATAGGCTGAGTGGCCTAATTCTGCTCTTATCTCTTATGGTCTTAAGATTTCAGAAGGAAGCCAAGATGGATTTTTCTCTCAGCACTTGCAACTGAACATAATTGTGAATGTGTTAGCCTTGTCTTTAGCTCTCACATGCTCTCCCAAAAATAAGCTTAAAGATATTCTTGGGTCCTCTTGCTACAGCTGTTCAATTGTCCTTCACCTTTCACAACTAGAAGTGATGAGATTGCAAAGATTTGATTTGACTCGCTAGCTGTGAGATGACCTATCTCTGTTACACACATGTAATCCTGTGTGCACCTTCACCACGTAAGCAACTTAATTTTCAATACAACACGTACAGAAGCTGGATGAACTCAGCAGGTTGGGCAGCATCCATTGATTGCTCATTTCAACGGATGCTGCCCAACCTGCTGAGTTCATCCAGCTTCTGTACATGTTGATTTGACCACAACATCTGCAGTGTACTTTGTGTTTAATTTTCAATACACTGGGATCTTCTGTTGGCATGTACCCCCACCTCCCCCCGGATGATGCCTGAGCTCGATAATAATGGGTGAATGAGCGATATTCTGAGCCATGAGGTTACCCATTTTAATGGTGTACATATTTGCTTCTGGTGATGTCCTTGTGGTTGCACATCTTTGAGCTTCCTCATCTGTTCTGTTGCAATCTGCACAATTTTAGAGTTGTACATGATAGACGATATCCTTGGTGAGGATTTTATTTCTATGAGGATTGTGTGGTGGTCACTCCTACCAATGAATCCTTCGCATATAATGTGGTGAGCATGTGGTCTAGTAAAACTATCCCTCAGTTTGGTTTGAATGCCAGTTCCACAGACCCAAACCAAGCCCTTCAAGACTCAAGCAGTTCAGTTAGTAGCAATGTTAAAAAGCTTCCAAGTAATCTTTAGTCGATGGGTTTATAAGTTCCTCACCCAGAATACATTGTGTGCCCATGCACCTTTGCATTGTGTATTAAAGAATTATCCACTGCCTGCCATTATGTCTGCTAACATTGGAGGTGTGTGCAGTTAAAGTGCACTGGCTTCCTGCTTCCAATGCTTTTAGTTTTAATTAGGGCAGGTTTTTCACACAGTGGCTGCTATATAGAATGAGCTGCCAGAGAATTCAGTGAAGACAGACACCCTAACCCCAATGCAACTTTAAAATGCATTTGAATAGCTACTCACACAGGAAAGAAGTTCATGCAAAATCTGATCAGTGTAGTATTGTGGTCAGCATATCTGAGTTGGGCCAAAGGGCCTGCATAACTCAATGACTATAACCATGGGATCCAGCCCCAATCCACTTCTATTATGATTCATCCTGTTCATTCTGTTGTATGATTGTGCTACAGCTCATGCAAGGAAGAGCAGGTGATGGTTTAAAATGTTTCCAGAGCTAATCTCATGAAGCATTTTTGATCAATGACATTCTGATGATTGAAGTTAAAAAGCCAAGGGAGTTAATAAAGGCTATGTGACATTTCTCTCCTTTGCCAATTATAATACAGTGGGCTCTGATATATATACACGTGGAACTAGTTAACACTAAATGAACTGTGTCCTCAATAATAAACAATACAATCAGTTGGGAAGATCTGGCACTTCAAGGTCATCTTGGCTTTGTTTCCAAAATGTGTGTTCTTTGTATATTGAACAGTTAATTTTAGTGCTGGTTCTTGGGACCTGGTATAAATAAAACAGTACAATGGTCAGGGTCTCCTAAAGAACTATGAAATAGTTTTGACATTGGAGAACACAGCTAGTTTTTATTAGAAAATATTGAATTAGAGTTCAATTAAGCAAACTATAAAGTGGAGAGTACTTTGAGCTCAAGAGAGATATAACATTAACAGACATCTTGTATTGTGATTAAATCAAATGACCACAAACTTTTCCATTTCAGAATAGCTTTTAAATTGTCAAAGCTAATTACAGTTTCAGCAGCCAACACCATGCAGCTCATGTCACTTTCACAATGTTTAGTTTTGTTTATTAAGTGCAATAGTGAACAATAGCCAGATCGGAAATGCTGATCTGGTCAACCAGTTCCCAAAGAGAACTCTGATAGGCCAGTCAGATGGTTCACTGCTGCTTAGCGATAGAACATTGAAAAAATCATGTGTACAATTAAGAAACATTATAAAATAGTAGAAATACTGGAGTCATGATGAAGTCTGCTGGAGAGAGACATTTATACACACGCTGTCCTCCATAATTCACAGAGATTGAAGGATAAGGTTACAGCGTGATAAAATGTGACAGGCGCACTTGGAACTAATCCCTACCGGGAGAAAACAGCACCTGATCTTCTGCACTGTTCTCCAGCAGTTTAAGGACTAAGTCCAGGAGGAACATAACTCACAAGTGCTCTTGAAAGTCAGATATTAACCCTGCCGGCCAACAACCAAGCATTGCCATCCTGGTCCCCTTCATGATAGCTTATGAAGAAGCATGTGACTTCCCTCCCCGAGATGATAGGTGTTTGTGCACTCGACTCCTGAAGCATCGTCGCAGACGTTTCCAACCACAGCATCTGGAAGGCTGTTCCAAATTCTGATAGCACAGTGGAGGAAGCTCCTACCCAGTGTGTGGGTTCTCACATCAGGCATAGAAACAGCATGAGCAGGCATGGATAAACTTGATCGTGTGTTGCGCCGTCTCTGATAAGATGAAGGCAGCATGGCGCAAAGATCTGCAGCTGTGGCTGGTGTGCATTTTGTACAGCACAGTAGCTGCAGCAACCTGTCGTCTGTGGTGTAAGCTACTGATGGCTAGCTTCTCACGAGCTGAGGCTTCATCGACACCTATAATCCTGAGAGCCTTTCTCTGAGTGGAATCAAGCTGGCTGAGGACACTCTGTGAGGCATTCACCCATGATAAGCAGGCATACTCCATGACACCTCCTACCTGTGCTTTGTAAACCGTGGCTCTGCCCTCTTTGTCTAGTTTCGACACTACTTTCCGCAGAGCTCCAAGCCTTTGTCCAGCCTTGTTTGAAATAGTGGAAGGTGTTTATCCCACACCAACCTGCTGTCAATATTAACACCGAGGATTACTAGCTCCTTCTTTAAATCCAGTTTGCAGTTCCAAAATACAGGCCGGGGTAGATGGATTCCTCTTCCTAGACATCACTGTCGCCTTGCACTGAGTAGGATCAAAGGTGACATTCCAGTTGTCTGCCCAGGCTTTCATCCTGCCAAGATCCCTGCTCAGGCCTGCTGTCACTGCATTACCCTCTCCTGCTCTAATTGGTGCAAATAGTGTGGAATTACAAAACACACTCAGGAACAGCTTCTTTACCTCTGCCATATGGTTCCTGAATGGACATTGAAATTATGAACACTACCCCGTTGTTTAAAAAATCCACTATTTCAGTTTTTAAACTATTTTTAATCTATTCAATGTATATTAGATTTAGATTAGATTAATTCAACTTTATTGTCATTGTGCCGAGTACAGATACAAAGCCAATGAAATGCAGTTAGCATCTAACCAGAAATGCAAAGAACAGTGTTATTTACAAAATAGCTGTGAATAAAAAGTAAGTGCTACAGCATACAGATATAAAAGTTCTGAGACAGTACAATATGGGGGCAATACTGCTTAGCGCTGTGATGTGAGGCTCAGCAGGGTCACAGCCTCAGGGAAGAAGCTCTTCCTGAGCCTGCTGGTGCAGAAGCGGAGGCTCCTGTAGCACCTACCGGATGGAAGGAGTGTAAAAAGTCCATGGTTAGGGTGAGATGCATCCTTGATAATGCTTTTCACCCTGCCCGGGCAGCGTTTGTGGTAGATGTACTCAATGGTGGGCAATTGGGTGCTGATAATCCACTGGGCAGTTTTCACCACACGCTGGAGTGCTTTGCGGTCCAATACGGGTTAGGGTAAGTATATGTATGTGTGTGTATATATATGTATATATATATACTTACTGTAATTGATTTACTTATGTATTTTTTCTTTCTATATTGTCATGAATTGCATTGTACTGCTGTAAAATTAACAAACTTCATGATGCATGCTGGTGACAATGAACCTGATTCTGTTTCCGTTTCTGACAATGTTGAAAAACATATTAGTTTAAAAGATTTTTAATGTCTTCATTACAAAATATTTTGCACATTATCTGCAATCTACTTATCTCAGTGCTCCAAAGTTTAATCTTGTCAGTTAACAAGCTGAAAATCTCGTTTGTATGCTCCACGAAGATTGCAAGTGGGAAATAAAGCATTTTAATTTTTAGTTTTCTCCTCTTTTTTTTTGGAAATTTTGAAGGTGGTGAGTTATGCTGGATAAAGCTTCTTAAATGTAAGAAAACCTGATCATCATTAATATTATCAATGATGAGCCTGACCCTAACATCAATTGATATCCTTGCTCATCTACAATGGAATAAATGCACTGATTTCATTTTCCTGTGTAGTCCTGTGTAAGAATGTTATAATTTTTGTTACTCCATTGAAGGTCATTTGGTTAATCAGGTTTGTTCTTTCTATAAAAGTTACAGAGTCCTCAGAAATGTCGGACCATAATCCTACACTAATTTACTATCTGAACAACAGATGGCCTTTGAAATGGAGGTGTTTCTATGTAAGGAGAAGGATAGGGAAATTAAAGCTAGAATTGCACAAATGACCAAAAAGATGGAGTAAGGTAGAACAGAAAATAAAAGCACTTGATAGGTGGTAGGTTGATAACACAAGTATGAAGTACAAAGAAAGCTCAGAGTTAAAGTGATAAAGAAATTAGTTGAAAATGTTAACAGGGATGGGGGAAGATGATTTTGGGGTGATAAATGTGGACATCTAAATGATATTTGATGAAGTGTCACACCATTGGCTTGTGATCAAGTTTGACACTCAAGGAAACATGAAGGTTGTAGAAAATTGACTAAAGGAGAGAAAACAAAAACAGGAGTGAATGAGTGGGGAAGAGTGAAGTGAACTTCTCCCGGGTTGCCACTAGTACTTCGCTTTCCTTCACGGATTAGTAATGATTTTTGCTTGAGTGTACAAGACACAATTTTCAAACCTGTTGAATACACAAAACTGAGAGGTGAAGTAAAATGTGAAGATAGTTGTAACCAATTTTAGAGAGGTATAGTTGGGCTGGTGAAATGGGCAAGGAGGTGGCCAATAAAATTTAGTTCCAGAAGTTTGTAAAGTCCTTCTGCTTCTGCTTGGTACTACGCAAGCACTGCCAGATGGCTGTTACAACGCGCAGTCGGTGTGAACGGCGTGAAAGTTAAATTGTAAAGTGAGCTTTTTTGAATAGATCCCCTAAGTTGATTTGATTGAGTCTATCTTTAAAAATATTAATGTCAGAAATAGTGCGGAGGTCTGGCGGCAGAAGATTCCACTCTCTTGTTGATCTTGGGTAGAGGGAGTACTGGTAGCAAATCTTGTTGAATGTAGGGGTTTCCAATATGTAATGTTCAGTTTGCTGTTGAGTTGAACTGACCCTGTGACGAATTTGGATGTTTGATGGAGAGATGTTGTGAACTTCTTTGAAAATGGAGATTAACCGTAGTTTAGTACATTGGTTTTCAAGTGGTTCCCATTGATGGTTAGGGAGCATGTTGGTGACACTGGATTTCCTGCTGTAATCCTTCAGCACAAAGCAAGCAGCATGGCGTTGGATTTTTTCGATGGACTTATTGTTAGCTTGATGGGGATCCCATATAGCCGCACATTACTCAAGCTTTGGACAGACGAATGTATTGAATGCCATGACCTTGACTACGACTGGAGGTTTCTTCTCAGGATACCCAGCATTTTGTTTGCTTTGGCTGTCATCTGATTGATGTGGCATGCCCAGTTAAGATCCTTGCTAATTTCAACACCAAGATATAGGTGGTGGGTGGTGGGTGACTGGTTCAAGGATCTTTCATGTTATATGTCGTGTTGATGGTTTAACTTTGTGATTGACATGCATAGCATAACATTTAGGTGAGTTGAAGGACATTTGCCATTGAGACTCCCATTGACATAATGAATCAATGTCATTTTGCAGCAGCTGAGCGTCTTGGTCATCTTTTATCTCATGGTAGATTATACAGTCATCTGCAAAGAGTCTGACCTTGGACTTGACTATATTTGGCAAGTTGTTGATGTAAATGAGAAAAAGTAAGGGTCCCAACACGGTCCCCTGGGGCACTTGGGATGTTACTGGAGATTCAGGGGACTCTGCCCCTCGAGAAGCACACGTTACTGTCTGTTGGTAAGGAACGTGTTTAACTAATGTAGAAGGCTGTTGTTAATGCCCACATGTTTGAGCTTACATAGCAATCTCTGGTGGGGGACAGTGTCAAATGCCTTGCGGAAGTTGAGTATGATCAAATCTGCTTGGCTTCTGTTGTCAAGGGTCTTTGCTAAGTCGTTGATCAGCCCTGCAAGTTGCGTGTCACAAGATCTGCCTGTCAGAATCCATGTTGGTGGTGAGTAAGAAGATTGTGTCCATAATGTGATGGTGAGTAATATGCTCAAGAATTTTACAAGGGATGGAAGTGAGTGAAATCGGTCTGTAATTTCTCTTCTTATAAATTGGGATGACATTCGCTTTCAACCAATCATCCAGTAATGTCCCAGTATCAATAGACTTCTGTAAAATGGGAGTTAGACTAGAAGCTCAACTCTTCAGAATCATGGCTGATGTTTGATCAGGTCCTGGTGCTTTCTTAGGCTTGTAATTCCTCAAGAAGCTTCTCAACCCCTGTTAGAGTTATAATGAGATCTGGCAAGTCTGGGATATTGCTGGGGTCTAAAGTGGGAAGTTCATTCAAGTTTTCCCTTGTAAACAAAGAGCAAAACTGCTGGTTAAGTGCTTGTGCTTTGCAGCAAGAGATACAACGTGGCCCCCGGATGAGAGAGAAGAAATTCCAAAAACTTCTTGCCTTGAAGGGTTTGGTGTTGTCACTCTTTAAGCTCTCACCTATTACCTCATTAACATACTGATGGTGAGCTTTCCTGATGTTTCTATCAGTAAGTCAGTGCAAGGATTTGAACTTCTGCCAGTCTTCACTATGACCGGATTCCCTAGCTTTATTATAGAGTCCTTGTTTTCCGGGTGGACTGGTTTACCCATGGTAAGCTGGACGTGGTAGAGCTCGTTTTAGAGGGGACACGCTTGTCAATTGCTGCTTGAAGGACCTCTTGGAAGTTAGACCAAAGAATATTAATACTGACTGATGCTAGATATTCCTAGTGTTATGCTTTGATAGGAGAAATCAGAAAGTACAATGTAAACTTGAAATGATTCTAAAATGGGGTAAAGGTACAGAGATGCACAAGGATTTAAGTGCAGAGATTGTTGAAAGTAGCCAGCTGATAATGAAAGTGGTTAGCAAACCATGCGGGGTTCTTGCCTTTATATAAAGGCAAAATATATATGAGCAGGGAAGTTATCATAAACCTATATAAAAGACTGCTTCAACCACTACTGAAGAGGCATAAAGGCCTTAGAGAGGGTGCAGAAGAAATTTACCAAATGAATCGCTATAACGAGAGATTGGACAAGATTGAAGTTGTTTTTCCTGCAGCGGTGGAGACTGAGGAGAGATCTGATAGATGTTTATAGGATTGAGAGGCATGGACAGAGTAGACAGACAATATCATTTTGTCAAGGTCAAAATGTCTGCTACCAGAAGGTATGCACTTAAGGTGAGAGGGGGTAAGTTAAAAGGAGATGTGAGGGGCAAGTTTTTTTACACAGAGGGTGGTGAGTTCCTGGAATGTGCTGCCTGGGGTGGTGGTGGAGGAATAAATGTTTAGATAGACAAATGAATGGGAGGAAAATTGCAGAATATGGATATTGTATAGGCATAAGGGCTTAGTTTGGTCAGTTATTTGATTCAGCACAATATTGTGGTCCGAAGAGCCTGTTCTATGTTCCATGAATCTACAGATGAGTAATTTTAAGATTGTATGTAGAGTGGAGAAGCTTGGGTGTTCTTATTAGAACAGAAAAAAAGTGTGAGGGGAAGTACTTCAATATCACAAAGGGTATATATAGAAAACGTAGAAAGCATCTGCTGCCATTGTCTGAAGGTCAAGAACTAGGAAGCATAAAATGAAGGTGATTGGCAAAAGGATCAGAAGTGGTATGAGGAGTTATTCCTTTGCAGAGTAAGTGGTCAGAGATAGTAGAAGAAGAGTCCACTGTAGTGTTCGAAGGGGACACTGGATCAATAACTGGGCAGAATGAATTTGCAGGGCTATGGGGAAAGGTGAAGAAATAAAATGGATTGGATTTCTCTCTATGTAGAGTTTGTGTGGATTCAATGGGCAGAATAGTTTTCTTCCATGTTGTAACCATCCTATAATCCTGAGATCCAGTTCCAAGATAGCTCTTCAATTGTCAATTACAATCCGAGGAGCACAATGCATTTCCATTTTGGGCTGGAAACTCCAATATCCTACGAAGAGTGAATAAGTTTAATAAAATGACCCATTTGGCCTCTCGTTGTCAGAGATTTCTCACACTTACATCAGATAACTAAATATCAGTATGTTAGTTTCAAACTTGCCATAAGTTTTCCAAATTAAGCGTACCTTTGTTATGTTATCAATCACAGCTGATTGCACAACTAAGTACAGAATAATGATAACAGACATGCTTTATATATGAGAGATAGATATCACTGCAGAATTGGACTGATTTTAATTGGTCATCTTCAGGCTGCACAAGATCCTATATTACAGTCTTTACTCCAAATTAATGTTTTGCAACTGTGCAACTGAGTTGAGCTAAAGTTAAGTATCAGCTATTGGTTTGAATTTACATTCTAGTGGCTTCAGAACAAAACAATGACATTATTTTGCAAGTCAAAAATCAACTTCTTATGATGAGCCGCCCTAACAAATTACTCTGTTGACCTTCCTATTTCATTTGAAGAATGAGTAGGCACATTGTTCCGAAATACGTTTTTCTAGTTAGCTGGATAACCAGAGCCCACTTCTGCAGCAAACTTTACATTTTGCTAAGTCACACCCATTTGCTCCCATTAAATAATATTTGCTTCAGATTTGGCTCCTTCCTCGCTTGTCTGGTTTCTCCCTGTTAATGTTCTGATGAATAATTTAAGCTGTTCAATTTCATTGCGCAGACTCATCAGTTTTCAAATTTAGGACAGCTCATCAAAGATCTCATCTGAATCCACTGCAGCAGACCTCACTGGTGCTGACCATGGGCATTTTACTGCCCTTTTCTCTTTGGACACTGAGAACGGGAGAAAACCTGCTGGAAGATGGCGTGAAGTGTTCTCAGCAGGCATCTAGTTCACCAAGGGCAAGATGGCGTGAAGTGTTCTCAGCAGGTATCTAGTTCACCAAGGGCAATTTGTGAATGATTTTCCTACCTGCACTCTCACTATCCACCACTCAAACTCATGTAATACATTGGCAGAGGCTTGCAAGGTAGTTACAAAGGTCACCACATTCATCAGTTTCCTATTCCACGATGGGATGGTCACATAGTGGTAAGTGCAGTGCTTTGGGAGATTGGGCTTCACTTCCCACTGCTGTCTGTAAGGAGTTTGTATCTGTGTGATTCCTCTGGGTGCTTTGATTTCCTAACATTCCAAAGACATACAGTTTAGGGTTAGGAAGTTATTTTTTATTATTATTTATTGAGATACAGTGTGGAATAAGTCTTTCAAGCCCTTCAAGCTGCGACTTAATGCTAGCCTAATCACGGGACAATTTCCAATGACCAATTAATCTACCAACCAGTATATCTTTGGACTGTGGGTGGAAACCGGAGTACCTGGAGGAAACTCACATGGTCATGGGGAGAACGTACAAACTCATTACAGAGAGCGGCGGCCATTGTGGGCATGTTACATTGGCCTGGAAGCATGTTGATGCTGTGGGTTGGTCCCCAGCACCTTCTCAGACTGTTAGCCATTGATGCAAATGCTGTATTTCACTCTAATATGTTTCAATGTACATTTGACAGAATAAAGCTAATCTTTAATCCTTAAGATGGAATTGGAAGGAAACGCAATATAAACTCAGTTTTCACCGTAAGGGAGGCTGCAGGCATTCTCTGCAAGAAGAGGACCAAGGCCAGATTCACAGTGTAATGCCAGAGCGCAAAGTAGTGGTTAGCACAACGCTTTACAGTACCAGTGAACCAAGTTCAATTCCTGCCGCTGTCTGTAAGGAGTTTGTATGTTCTCCCCATAACTGCGTGGGTTTCCTCCCACGGTCCAAGGACCGGTTAGAAGGTTAATTTATCATTGTAAATTGTGCCATGGTTAGACTAGGTTTAAAATGGGGGTTGCTGGGCAACAGGTCTCGAAGGGCAGGAAGGACCTACTGGGTGCTGTATCTCAATAATACATAAATAAAAGCAGATGAACTGACAGCATTGCTAGCGCTGGAGGCTGTCGCGACTGAGGAGATTATCACTGATGGTGCTCCTTTTATTTTGCAGGGGACCTTATCTCAATTCAGAGATGTGTGGCTGCTGGAAGGGATTCCACTCCCTTTTCCATAATCGGTGCATCTTGTGCCATTCTTACTGTAGTTACAATGCTTCACTCTGTCCAAGAGAATTATGCCACCTTGATGTGAATCCCCTTGACAAATGAACAGGGGCATCTGGAAGACAAGAATTACTCACTAATCATATGGTTTTGAAAGGAAGTGCAGTTGACAGTGTCAGGAGTTCACCTGCAGCCACAGGTGTGTTCACACAATGATCCCATGGATTGGATTGATCCGGAGGAGCCTGTTTTACCCAGAAGAGTGCACCTCGAGGCTTGTGTTGGCTTGCTGTACTCCCAGACACTTTACTCAGCCTTTGATGTCCTGTGTAATTGTGGGGGAGGAGCAGGAAGGAAGGAGGTTATTTATGTCTCATCTGAGTCTATCACAGCAATCTGCCCTGGGGGCAGTAAACACCTAATATGTTCTTTCCTCTTGCCTTGGCTGCAAACTGCTCATAGCTGTCACCTCTTTTTGTATATATTAATTTGTTGAAAGGGCAACAAGTTTATATTTTGAGCAGCAGCTGCAATTGTGAAATCTAAAGAGGGAATGCCTAAATTTTCTATTACATTGTTTTTCAGATTGTAATTTTGGAGTTCTTATTATCTTCCATTCATCCATATCCATCTATGTCTTACAGAAATCCACAAACACTGCTGTTCAACATGGTACAGATTTGAGCTGGTGAAACAGGCAGTGTCTGGTGCCCTCTAGCAGCAATGGATAGATAACATAATTGTACACTATCCAGTATAAGCAGCTCTTCAATTTTCAGTTTTCAGATCATACAAGTTTCAAGCTAACTTAAAAGTTTAGTGTGATTTCTAAAGTTAATGATTGAATAACATTTCGAGTAATGAAATGGCAGATTTTTAACCATTAAACAATCTCTCTGATTTGCTACATTCCGTGGTAATCTATTTGTGGAGCCTGAGGACGTGAGTGAGGTCTTAAATTATTATGGTTCATATCTAATCACAAGAGAGAACGACATTATTGGGCACATTTTTGTAGGTTGGGGTAGATATTCAAGAGTATGTTGACATTAAAATAAATGATTATTATCATTATATAATTAATGATTATTAGTGGTATAAAAATGAATACATTTCTTGGGCCTGGTGAACCTTAGGCCTCTTTGAGAAGACAAGGAGTGGGGGAGGGGGAGATTGCTGGGAAGATTGCTGGGCTGAGATAGTTAAATCTTTGTTGGCCACAAATGAAGTGTGTGATGATGGTAAGACTACAAATATGGTGCCTTTATCGAGACAGGAAACCAAGATAAACTAGATAACTACATACCTGTCAGTAGAATGGAATTATTGGAAAGACAGGGATTGTTTAGGACTAGACAAATTTGTTGGTGCGTCATCCTGTCTGACTAACTTAATGGAGTTTTGTTCGACATTGATGTGGAGTACGGTTGTTGTGGATTTCTGGACTTGACAATAGCAAGTGGAATTTAATCTTGATAAGTATGAGTTAATGCATTTTGGGAGGTCTAATAAAGATAGAACATACATTGTAAACAGTGGACTTATTGATGGGCATAGACATATTGGACCAAAAGGCTTGTTTCTGATTTTTATGACTATAACTTTACAATTAGTATAACTTTATAAATTCATCATCAAAATGGATATTTATACAACTTAATCTGACGCTGTGGCTACGGTCTTGTAGCCAGTGATAACAAAGACAATAAACTAATCCAAATGCTAATTGATTCTCTTTTTTGAAGAAAGCAAATCCTTATAATAATTTAACATATCATAACAGATTACAAATCAACATTCAATTAACGAAATAGTTAATACTAGTCTCTAATCATAAAATCTATAACAATGATAGGCTATCACAAAATCCTAAAATGTCATGAACAATACTCCAGAGTGCAATATACAATTGTTGCTAACTCTCAGTTAATAGATTTCTTGATTATAACAGACTAGAATCACAGAAGACTCAGTTGAAAAAGGTGGTTACCTAAAAGCAACAGAAACAAGACTTTCCAAAAAACAGACTTTGAGAATCCCACCAACATTAAACACACCGCAGAAAGACTGTTTTCATTTATAAAATATGCAATATAAGATGTACTGCATAAATCATCTTTGACAGTTTGGATCACAATTTACAAAAGTGTATAAGAAAGAAAAGGGAAGATTAGAAACACCCATCTTATTTATGTTTATTACAAATCCTTTGGAGAGTAAGTTAATGTACAAAATTTAAAACCAGGGTTATTAACATCAGTGAAATTAAAATGGCTGGCCTGATTGACTCAGTCCAGGGCTATTTCTGTCAACTTCTGCCGAGCTTTGTCAACCAGCCAAAGTATTTAGTGAACAAGTTCTGTAATCTGCTGTACAGATTCCTGAATTTCTGATAAGGCTTGGTTATTTCACATAGTTTTTCCTGAGAGCAACAGGAAGTATGCTGGTACTGCATTGATCAACCCAGTGGTTTGCAAAGTGGGCGATTATCTCTCCCCCTCCTTGGGGGCAATGGAAGTTCCTAACGGGGTGGTGGGCGTCATTCAGTAGCAAGGGAGGGAAGCTGAGGGATCACAGGCTTAATTTAAGAAATGAATTACTTATAATCATTTGATCATCAGCACCTCATAATTGATCACAATGATCAAGTAATCACTTCATCACTTGTTAATCCATTGGAGGTTTTGAGAGGAGGGGATTTCACTGAGGTCCACTGCCCAAGTAGAAAAGGGAGCAGTGGGTCGCCATGGCGAAAAAGGGCTTTGACCAGCGACCAATCGGCATTTGAGGAAGGCAGGGCCAGGCACGGCGGCCATCGTTGCAGGGGCTTTCGTCTGAGTGGACATAGTCAGAGTGGTGAGCTTGAGGCTTCAGTCAAAAGATGCTTCAGTTGGAGAAAGCAAAAGAAAAGAAAAGCTCATGTTAAGTATTTTTTTCTCCTTGCTTTTGTTATAGCTGCTCAGCTAGGACAATGGCGATGACAGACAGGATGATTGAATGCTGCTCTGGTGGGATATGGGAAGGCAGGGATGACTACACTTGTAAGAAGTGCATTCAGCTGCAGCTTCCAATAATCCACATTAAGGAGTTGGAGCTGGAATTCGATGAACTCCGGATCATTCGGGAAGCTGAAATGTGATACAAAGGACTCATAGAGAGGAAGTTACACCTAAGGGGTGGGGCACAGGAAATTGGGTGACAGTCATGAAGGAGAAAGGGTTAAGGAGCCAGTGCAGAGAACCCCTGTGGCCACCCCCTCAACAACAGGTATATCACTTTGGATACCGTCGGTGGTGGGGGCAGGGTTGACTGAACAGAGGAAAGTTACAGTGATGGGTCTCTGGCATTGAGCCTCAGAAGGGAAGGGGCACACTGTCATGATAAGGGATTCATTAGTTAGAGGGATGGACAGGAAGTTCTGTGGGTGAGAAAGACATTCCCAGCTGGTGTGTTATCTCCTGGGTGCCAGGGTCTAGGACGTCTTGGATCGAGTCATCAGCATTCTTAAGTGTGAAGGCAAATAGTCATAAGCAGTGGTCCATGTCGGTATGAAAGGCATGTGTAGGATGAGTGACAAGGTTCTGCATAAGGAGTTCAGGGAGTTAGGTGCTAAGTTAAAGAGCAGGAACTCCAGGGTTGTGATCTCAGGATTGCTACCCGTGCCATGTGCCAGTGAGGTCAGAACTATGAAGATTTTACAATTAAATACGTGGCTAAGGGTTTGGTGTAGGAGGGAGGGCATCAGATTTTTGGATCATTAAGGAAGGTCGGACCTGAACAGATGGGATGGTTTGGATCTGACCTGGAGGGGGACTAATATCCTAGTGGGAAGGTTTGTTAATGCTGAACGGGGGGGGGGGGGGGTGTTTAAACTAGAGTTGCAGGGGGATGGGAACCAGAGTGTCAGAACAGTTAGTGGAGAGGTCATGCAGGCAGATGTTGGTCAGACCTCAGACAAAGTTAAGAACCAAATGTTTGAGCCTGGTGTGACGAGTGCCTTGAGCTGCATATATTTCAATGCAAAAAATTTCATAGGAAAGGCAGATGATAGTGCTGAAGATGAGGTAGCTGGTTTACAAATGGAGACGATGTGTAGTGAGGAGAGGCTTTGAGCAAAATCGCAGTCAACAGGATGAGTTGCAATGTAAATAGTTTACAAAATTGAGAAGGGTGAATACAGGACTGAAGGTGTTATACTTGAATACCATCAGGTAGGAGGTACAGAAGCTTGAAGGCACACACACAGCGATTCAGGAACATCTTCTTCCCCTCTGCCATCTGATTCCTAACTGGACGTTGAATCTTCCAACACGAACTCACTTTCTTTTAATGGTCTCGGTCCAAAACGTCGACAGCGCTTCTCCCTATAGATGCTGCCTGGCCTGCTGTGTTCCACCAGCATTTTGTGTGTGTTGTTCAATATATAGTATTTCTGTTTTGCACTTTTTAAAATCTATTCAATATATGTAATTGCTTTACTTGTTTATTGCTGTATTATTACTTTTTTGTTTTTTTCTTCTAGATTATGAATTGCATTGAACTGCTGCTACTAAATTAATAAATTTCACATCACATGTCAGTGATAATAAACCTGATTCTGAACGTGCGCAGTATATGAAATAAAGTAGATAAACTTGTAGTACAGTTGCAGATTGGCATGTATGATATTCAAGGCATCACTGAATCATGTCTGAAAGAAGATTATAGTTGGGAGCTTATAGTTGTGTGTCCATGGATACACATTGTATCGAAAGATCAGGCAGGAAGGCAAAGGGGTGATGTTTCTCTCTTGGTATAAAATGAAATCAAATAATCAGAAAGAGGTGACATAGGGTCAGAAGGTGTTGAGTTACTGTGGATAGGGCTAAGGAACTGCAAGGGTAAAAAATCCCTGACGGGAGTTATAAACAAACCCCAAACAGTAGTATGGACGTAGTCTACACATTACAATGGGAGATAGAAAATGCATGCTAAAAGGGCAATGTTACAATCATCATGGGCATTTCAATATGCAGGTAGATTGGGAAAATCAGGTAGGTGCCGGATTCCAGGAGGGTGAATTTCTAGAGTGCCCATGAGATGGCTTTAAAGAGCAGCTCGTGGTTGAGCCCACTGGGGGATCAGCTATTCTGGATTGGCTGTTGTACAGTGAACCAGAATTGATTAGAGAGCTTAAGGTAAAAGAGCCCTTAGGGGCAAGTGATCATAATATCATTGAATTCACCTGAAACTTGAGAAGGAGAAGCAAAAGACAGGCGCATCAGTATTACAGTGGAGAAAAGGGAAGTACAGAGGCATGAGAGAGGAGTTGGCCATAATTGATTGGAAATGAACACTGGATGGTGGCAGAGCAGCAATGGCTGGGATTTCTGGAAGCCACTCTGAAAGCACAGGATTTATACATCCCAAAGAGGAAGAAGTACTCTAAAGGCAAGGTGACACAACCGTGGCTAAAAAGAGAAGTCAAAGCCAACATAAAAGACAGAGAAAGGGCATGTACTGAGCAAAAATTAATGGGAAGTTAGAAGATTGGACAGCTTTTAATGGGAGGCAACTAAAAAGTCATTAAGAAGGCAAAAATGGAATACAAAATTAAGCTAGTCAGGAATATTAAAGAGAATACTAAAAAGTTTCTTTAGATATGTAAAGTGTAAAAGAGAGGCGGAAGGTGATATTGGTCCACTGGAAAACGATGCAAGAGAGGTAGCAATGGGGGAAAAGGAAATGGCGGGAAAACTGAATAAGTACCTTGCATCAGTCTTCACTGTGGAAGACACTAGCAGTATGGTGGAAGTTCCAGGTGTCAGGGGTCAAGAAGTGTGTGAAGTTACTGTTATTAGAGAGGCATTTATTGGAAAACTGAAAGGTCTGGAAGTAGATAAGTCACTTGGACCAGATGGTGTACACCCCAGGATTCTGAAAGAGGTGGCTGAAGAGATTGTGAAGGCATTAGAAAGATCTTTCAAGAATGACTAAATTCTGGAGTAGTTTCAGAAGACTAGAAAATTGCCAATATCACTCCACTTTTCAAGAAGGGACCGGGGCAGAAGAAAGGAAACTACAGGCCAGTTAGTCTGACTTCAGTGGTTGGGAAGATATTGAAGTCAATTATTAAGGATGAGGTCTCATGGTACTTGGAGGCACATGATAAAATAAGCTGTAGTCAGCATGGTTTCCTCAGGGGAAAATCTTGCCTAACAGATCTGTTGGAATTATTTGAAGAAACAACAAGCAGAATAGACAGAGAATGGGTTGATGTTGAACACTTGAATTTTCAGAAAGCCTTTGACAAGGTGTCACACATGAGGCTGCTTAACAAGTCACAAGCCTATGATATTGCAGGAAACTTTCTAGCATGGATAAATCAGTGGCTGATTGGCAGGAGATACGGAGTGTGAATAAAGAGAGCCTTTACTGGTTGGTTACCAGCAACTAGTGGTTTTTCACAGGGGCCTGGGTGAGGACCTATTCTTTTTATATGTCAATCATTTGGATGATGATTTGATAGCTTTCTGGCAAACTTTGCAGGTGATATGGATAGGTGAAGGGACAGATAGTTTTGAGGAAGTAGAGAGGCTACAGAAAGACAGAAAGATTAGGAGAGTGGGCAAAGAAATGGCAGATGCAATACAGTATTAGGAAGTGTATGGTCATGCAATTTGGTTAAAAAATGGAAGGGTTGTCTATTTTCTAAATGAAGAGAAAATGCAAAAAACCATGGTGCAAAGGGCTACTTAAAGATTAATTTGCAGGTTGAGTCTGTGGTGAGGAAGGCAAATGTGATGTTAGCATTCATTTCAAGAAGACTGGAATATAAAAAGCATAGATGTAATATTGAGACTTAATAAGCACCGTTGAGGCCTCACTTGGAGAATTGTGAGCAGTTTTGAGCCCCTTTTCTTAGAAAAGATGTTATGAAACTGAAGAGGGTTCAAAGGAGGTCATGAAAATGATTCCAGGATTGAATAGCTTGTCATATGAAGAGCATTTGATGGCTCTGGGCCTGTATTCACTAGAATGCAGAAGAATGACATTGAAATCTATCAAATAGTCAAAGGCCTTGATAGAGTGGATTGGAGAGGACACTTCCTGTGGTGGGAGAGTCAAAGACCAGAGCACACAGACTGAGAATAGAGTGGTGTCCTTTTAGAATGGAGATGAGGAGGAATTTCTTTAGCCAGAGAGTGGTGTGTCTGTGGAATTCTTTGCAAGAGGCAGCTGTGGAGGCCAAGTCTTTGTGTATGTTTAAGGCAGAAGTTGCTAGATTCTTGATTGATCTGGGCATGAAGGGATATGGGGAGAAAGCAGGAAATTGGGGCTGAGAGAAAAATTGGATCAGCCATGATGAAATGGCAGAGCAGATTTGAATGGCTATATCACCTAATTCTGCTCCTATATCTTATGTTCTTACGGTTCTCTTAAATTTTACTCAAAGCGTGTTATAGTTATTGAAAAGCAATGTGACACCTATATTTGGCATATCATGAGAAATCTGGACTGAAGTAATATTATTATTTACAGGCTGGCCTGTGTATTATTGCCATTCACTACTGTAGTACAGTGTTAACTAGTACAATTCCCAAAGTCTAACCAGACAGTGATGCAACTCCTGTGAATCAGGGTATGGCATTCAATGGGGTAAAGTTCAGAATCTGCCCTTTCAAATGCAATTTGAGTGCAATTCTCTTTCCCACAGCTGAACTGAGTTATTGCTGCCTAGTTTATGTACCTTCAGGCAGAGAGCCAGGTTTTGCCTGAGCTATGCTGATGCCATAACTTTCCCCTTTATTGATTGCAGCACTTGAAGTTAGACTTAAACAACAGGAGATTGACTGTGGTTATGAATCCATAATGAAAACAGCAGAAGCAGACCAAACAAAAAAGAAGTGTAGCCAGTATAGTGTGGAGTATCTGAAATATGGATTTATACCAGCGTCAAGCAACCCACACCAGCCAAAGTGTCTGTTGTGTGAAAACGTTTTTTCAAATGAGGCAATGAAACCATCCATTCCTGAACACTTGTAATGCAGAATTAACAGGAAGGATAGAGGAAGAATAGAACTCGTTACAAATGATTTTTGAGCTGAAGCCAAGGTTCAAAAAATCATATCAAGACTTTTGGTTGAGAAAAAAATCTCTATACACTCTAAAATTATTGATGAAAATTGTTTCCACAGTAATTAAGTAAAGATGTCATTTTATTTGTAGCTTTAAATAGATTTGAATCATTTTTGCAATTATTTGTCACTGCTTTAAATTTGGAGTTCCTATTTTCCTTCACTGTGCATCGAAAATCAAACTTCCTTATCATTTTATGTAATGGTCAGAAAGTGAGATGGGGGCACTGGGGATGTGGTCAAGGAGCCAAGGGAGTGGTAATCCAAAGATGTTTGAGAGCCACTGGATTAAATCCGTATCAGTCAATAGCTGGAAGTATCAGTTGAGTACTCCTTCTTCTAAAGTTCCAAAATCCAAAAACCTCCAAAATCTGAATTGTTGTTAGTGCACTGACAAGAAGACACAAATGGAAAATTCCACAAGACGCTGGGAAGTTTCCCGGGAGATGTGCAGGTCACTGTGTATGATAGACAATTCTGAGAAGTGACCGGACATACATATGTGAAGAACAGAATTCAAATAAAAATAGAAAAACACCACATAAAGTGGAAAATGAAAATCTCAATTATGTATCAGAGTGAACACATGCCGCTTAACAGTATGCTGATCATGAAAAAAGTGAACATCTATCATGTTGAAATGAAAATTGAAGGTAATTGTGAATTTTCAGTATGCTGGTTGCAGAAACTTAAGTAAAGGCATGGCGTTAAATTTTTAAAGCATCTGCTGATCATGAAAATCTAGCATTATAACAAATCTACAATGCTGTTCATTTTTATAAACACGAGCAAATGTGCCGATCCAAAGCAACACACGTAAAATGTTGGAGGAACTCAGCTGGTCAGGCAGCAGCTATGGAAATGAATAAACAGTTGATGTTTTGGGCTGAGATCCTTCTTCAGGACTGGAAAGGAAGGGAGAAGACACCGGAATAAAAAGGTGGAGGAAGGGGAAGGAGGATAGGTAGGAGGTGAGTCAGGTGGAATGGAAGGATCAAGGACTGAAGAAGGAAGAATCTGATCAGAGAGCAGAGTGGACCAGAGGAGAAAGGGAAGGAGGCGGGCACCCAGGGGGAGGTGATAGGCAGATCAGAAGAGGTAAAAGGTCAGAGTGGGGAATAGAAGAAGAAGGGAGGGGAAGTGATTTTTTTTACCAGAAGGAGAAATCAATATTCATGTCATCAGGTTGGAGGCTACCCAGATGGAATATGAGGTGTTGCTCCTCCACCCTGAGGGTGGCTTCATTATGGCACAAAAGGAGGCCATGGACTGACATGTTGGAATAGGAGTATACCCTACATAATGGCATTAAATTTTTAAAGTATCACTGATAAAAATATAAAAACGGAACAAGTTTATGTTGCTGATTGTTTTTATACCTTACATAAACCTAAAAAAAAGTAAAATACAAATAGTGTATTGTAATCTTTTATTCAAAACATAGCATTGTAAGTGGAAACTGAAAGCCTGCCATTGTTTGCTGCTGTTTAACATCTGATTCACACATTCACTTGATGCTGCTGTGCTGGTTTTGTTACCCTGCACATGTTATATTTTCATTATATTAATGGTGCATCATCATTTTCTCTGCTTATTACATGTGTGAGATGAACAAGGGTAAGACAAACAACACAGACAAAGTGCCAGAGGAACTCAGCAGGCCAGGCAGCGTCTATGGAAAAGAGTACTGTCGACGTTTCGGGCCGAGACCCTTCAGCAGGATGCTGCCTGGCCCGTGGAGTTCCTCCAGCATTTTGTGTGTGCTGTTTGGATTTCCAGCATCTGCAGATTTTCTCTTGAACGTGTAAGACAAAGACTGCTTACCAATAGCACATAAATTCAGAGTTGGAAGTGACGGCAATTGCAAGCTATCTCATAATATATTCCAAATTCCAAAACACTTCTGGCCCCAAGCATATCAGATGAAGGGTAATCATCCTGTATAAGGAAAATCTGCTGCACATTTAATATTTGAAATCTAAGTCTGTTCAGTAAGTGTCTTTGAAAAATAAAACACAATAGGAATCTTGATTGAGAATGTTTTCATCATCCCAGTAGCTCTAAACATTTTACAGTGGATATCTAATACATCAATAACTAAGTATTAATTACAAGCAGAGTCTCCTATTTAATCTACTGGAAAATATATCAATATCTCAAATCTTTTTTCTTACCAATAGTTACTCAATCCCATGAATATTCACAGCAGATCTTGCTTTTATCCAGCACAGCAGTCAAACTGGAACTAAGTCCTCTTGTAAGTAGTGTAAAATATTCCAGTTTAGTCATTTGCTCTCAATCTTACTTCCTAGTTTATTAGACTTTTTTTTGGATTATTTGGTCTGTTTTCATTCAAATGTTGTATCCCAAGAACCTAACTGCCAAGATGGTCATACAAAATCAAAGGTCAGCTCAAAATTGGGGTGTTCTGCACTGTTTTGGTCACTTGGTATGGAAGTGCTCATATACTGAAATACTAACAGAGCCATGGGGAAGAGCTACAACTAGCCAGTTAATATCAGTAATATGCGACCGCCAGAATTACCGTTTGGAACATCAGAGATTAATGGTAAAAGGATCTATTGGAAGTACTCAAAATTGTAGAATAATTTCAGATGGCAAATAATGAAAAAATTGTTTAGCTGCTCAATGAGCTCAGAATTAGGACAAAAACAGAATGGAGGATTAGAGAACTTCCTTTATCATGAGAATTGTTTTCGTGAAATGCATACCAGAAGTGATGATTGATGGCATCACTTCCAAGAGATGACAAAATGAAGAACTTTTATGAAATACTGAAAAAAAAGGACTTTTTTTCATTTTGGTGGTGGAGGTTGGGGGAGAAACTAGCATTGGCTTGGTGGTCTGAATAAAACTGAAAATTCTAACAAAAATGTCTTTTTGTCTCATCATACAAGTCACTAAACTGATAAATTATATACAATAAAATACCAGCATGGTTAGTGCGCAAAATTTCAGATTCACAGTTTTCTTACATTGCAGGTCAACCAAATTTCTGATGTAAAATAAAACAGTATTATCTAAACCAATGCTTTGAAATTCATATGATTAAAAGGAGTTGTTGTTTTTTCAATAAATGGCTCAGATTACATTTTCCACCAGAAGCAAAATACATTATAAGTTATACACATTAGACCATTCCTATGCAAAGTGGCAGACTCAATTAGAACCTTTCTTCATATTCGTTCATAGGATGGATGAAGGGAAACAATTATAACCCAACTCTAAATTGCCCTTGAATTCTGTGGCTATTTTTAGTGCAGTTAAGAATCAACCCTATTTCTTGTAGATAAGAATCATACATGTATGAATGGTTGATTTCCTTCCCTAAAGAATATACCAAAGTATGAACACATACCTCTTAAGATCCTATTCCTGAACTTTCAGTGGAAATCCATTACACCAAGTTATAGAAACAGAAGAACACAATTCAATTTCTGTCTTGCATTTTAATTAGACTATATTGAATGTATATTAATTCAATTTACCCATCTTGGTTCATAACCCTTGATACACTTGAAATATGCTCAGTGGCTACTTTATTGGGTACACCTGTTCATTAATGCAAGTATCTAGTCAGCCAATAATGTGGCAGTAACTCAATGCATGAAAGCATACAGACATGGTCAAGAGGTTCAGTTGTTGTTCAGACCAGACATCAGAATGAGGAAGAAATGTGATCAAAGTGACTTTGACCATGGAACGATTGTTGGTGTCAGACAGGGTCGTTTGATTATCTCCGAAACTGCTGATCTCCTGGGATTTTCACATACAACAGTCTCCAGTGTTTACAGAGAATAGTGCAAAAAGCAAAATTAAACAGTGAGTGGCAGTTCTGTGAGTGAAAATGCCTTGTTAATCAGAGAACGGCCAGAGTGGTTCAAGCTGACAGGAAGACGACAGTAACTCAAATAACCATGATTCACAACAGTGATTTGCAGGAGAGCATCTCTGGATGTGCAAAAAACACCTTGTTAATGAGAGAAGTTAGAGGAGAAAGGCCAGACTGATTAACAAGCTAACAGGAAGGCAACAGTAACTCAAGTAACCACATGTTACAACAGTGGTGTGCAGTAGAGCATCTCCAAACACACAGGTCAAAAAATGAAATGGATGGGCCTCAGCAGCAGAACGTCACAAATATATACTCTGTGAATGTATGTATATTAAGCTAAAAATTTGAATTTTTCAAAATAACTTTTTCGACAATGGCTGAACAGCTGAACTACCACTCTCATCATTGCGACATTAAAGAATTAACCTCATTGTAGCAGCAAGAAATAAATTAATATTGTCACTCTGTTAGGTTGTCACACCTGGTAAAAGAATCTCCAAGAAAATGTCAAGCCCTATGTAGAATGGGGCATTTACCAATTTATTACAACTGTTGTTTCATATGTGTGAAACTTTGATGGTATATCATCACCTATGTTATGTTCTATTTCTTCAAAGGCTTCTCTGGGTGTTAAATGATTATGAAGTGCATTATATTGTAAGAACTGTTGGGTGAAAATTAAAGTAGCACATTACTGAGTTGTCAACAAGAAATTTCAATATTCTGTCATCAGCTTTGTAAATACAATCTATAGAAAGAATTTCAGTTTGCTGTCTCCCTCTTAGGGGATTGCTTTGAGGGAATTGGTTGTTATTGCAATTAATTTCAGTTGTTTTACATATCCACCCAGTTGTTCATAGAAAGGAGAAATAGATATAGTTGCAGGGCCAGGCAAGGACAAACATTCAGCACCATCACAGTGCAATTAAATATTCCTGCTCCTTGTCTGGCTTCTTGTTTCTTTAGTTATTATTAGTTTACTAGTGCATTTCTGTTTCAGGTCAGCTAGCAGGATTTTGGTTTTTATACGTAGTTTGGTTTGCATTTTGAACGCGAGAGATCACCGTCATTGGGTTGAAATGGAGAAATTACTCAGTGGTCACTTCATTAGACACCTCCGGTACATTCGTAGTCTTCTGCTGCTGTAGCATTTGATGTCATGCATTTAGAAACGCTTTTCTGCACACCACTGTTGTAACGTGTGGTTATTTGAGTTACTGTCACCTCCCTGTCGGCATGAATCAGTCTGGCCATTCTCCTGTGACCTCTCTCATTAACAAGGTGATTTTGTCCACAGAACTGCCTTTCACTGAACGTTTTTTAGTTTTCTCACATCATTTTCTGTAAACTCTAGAGATGGTTCTTGTATGAAAATCCCAAGAGATCCACAGTTTCTGAGCTACTCAAACCACCCCATCTGGTACCAACAATCAATCCACAGTCAGAGTAACTTAGGTCACATTTCTTCACCATTCTGAAGTTTGGTTTGAATAACGACTGGACCTCTCAACCATGTCTGCATGCTTTTATACAATGAGTTGCTGCCATATGATTGGCTGATTAGATATTTGCATTAAAGAACAGGTGTACAAGTGTACCCAATAAAGTGGCTATTAAGTGTATAGTTGGGGATATGAACAACAGCAGTTCAGCAGAGGGTATGTGCACCAAACATATTATCTGCACTGCTGGTGACTGACAGCTGAACTATACAATTTCTCTCTTCCATCTTGCAAGGATCAAAGACAGGATGGAGAAATAAGTGTTACTTTTGAATGAAAAAGTGTTCTTAAGGCAGTATTAGAGCATTGGAAATAGAAGATACTTGCCTCATATTAAGGACTATTATTTTCACTGGTCTTAAAGATCTTATGAGAGAGTAAAAAACAGTTTTGTAACATCTGGTCTCAGGCTCCATTATGTTGAAATAACTTCCACTATTTCATTACACCAAATTGTAAAACACCATAAGAAGCCTACCTTTGGATGCCTGGAATCAGAACTTGACATGTTACTTCCCATCTTACCTGGAGTTTAGTTGCTGGATTTAATAGTTTATAAATCCAATGGGTGAGCAGCCATCATAGATGGACCAATGTGATCCCAATTAAGATTGCACACAAATATATCAAAGGCATGGTTTGTTCCAACTATGGAGCTAATAAGACACAATGGCCTAGAAATTCTACAGTGCATACTGTGAAAGAGAACTTAACTAGAAAGTTAATTGCTATTGTACTTTAAGAAACTACTCGAAACTGAGTTCATGGAACTTTATGAGTTCATGAAACTTCTCAAAATACTTCTGGGCCTTCTCTGCACATGGTGTATGCACTGGGGGCCCATAAACACACAAAGGTGTTATTTATTTATTTATTGATTGATTGAGATACAGCATGGACCAGGCCCTTCCATCCCATCAAGCTGAGACACCCAGAAACCCTGGCTTAACCCCAGCCAAATCACGGGACAATTTACAATGACCAATTAACCTACTAACCGGTTTGCCCTTGGACTCCGGAAGGAAGCTGGAGCACCCGGAGAAAACCCTTGTGGCCACGGGGAGGGTGTACAGCCTCCTTACAGATGATGTCAGAATTGAACTCCGATGTCCCGAGCTATAATAGATCTCGCTAACCAATGCACTACTGTGGTGCTACCATGTGACATGCGTTGCAGGTTTAGGTGCCTACTTTGTTTAAATTATTGTACTGCGGGTGACCCTTGGGCAAGGTGTTGCACCTGATTAGCCTCCTGAGTAGGGTCATGTGAAGCCATGGGAACAGGTGATGCAGAGTTTGTACTGTATATGCTGGAGGTGGTGCGGCCATGTACACAGAAGCAGATTCTCTGCATGAATCAATTGCACCGACCATTCATGTACATCATAAAATATCACACTTCCTTCCAGATTAAAAACATGCCATCTCTTTGATTTCCTGCAGCCCATTATAACGGATGGGTGGAGGCATAGAGGTGTAAAGCACTCCTTCCCCCCCGCTGGCCTGCGGGTCACCCTTGGGCAAGGTGTAGCAATTGCTCAGCCCCCTCGATCAGAGTCACGTGAAGCCGTGGGAGCGGTTGGTGCATATCGCGAGTCCTGGTTACGCAACCACTGATACCAGGTGGATGATCTCTGAAGAGTATTGATAATGGCTGGGGTCATCCATCTCGTAAAGTCATTACCCTGAAGGCAATGGCAAACCACTTCTGTAGAAAAATTTTCCAAGAATAATCACGGTCATGGGAAGACCATGATTGCCCATTTCATATAATGATCGTGTAAGACTATAATGAAACTAAAAGGGGTACAACTTGGGTCCACTTTAAGTGAGAGTCCATTTTCAACAAGTAATACTTAGATGATAATTCTGTATTAAAAGCTCCACATAAAAATGAGTTGTTATTCCAGTCCAAACCCCTCTGCATTTGAAATAGCAATTATTAGCTTCTGCTTCAGTTCTTTCTTACTCTTGTATGGAGGCAGGCAGAGCTGATTGAAACAGGTGTGGGCGATTGGTAACCTGTAGAACCAGTGATAGGAATTTTAGAAATGCTTTTTCAAGTGGACACATATAATTATTACACGAGAACTTGTTCTGTGCTTAGCATGGTTTATGTAATCAGGCACAAAACAAACATATTCCAAAGTACATTGTCATACACAATAAACCTCATTTCATGGGACTGTAAATATTGCAGGTTTTGTTAAGGTGTGGCTCTGAGGCTGTTGGACATATGTAATGATATCCAAAAGTAAGATACTGCAGATGCTGGAAACATGAAGTAAAATAAATTGATATTTAAATAAATTTAAATAGAGAGATACAGCATGGCCCAATGAGCCTGCACCATTCAATTACACCCATGTGACCAATTAACCTACTAACCTTTGGAATGTGGGATGAAATCGGAGCACCCGGAGGGAAACCCATGGAGTCATGGGGAGAACATATGAACTCCTTACAGACAATGGCAGACATTGGACTCAGGTCGCTGGTACTGTAATGGTGTTATGCAGACAGCTACGTTACCATGCCACCCCAAGTTAGAAAATTAAAACACTCAGCAGGCCAGGTAGCAGCAGTGGAGAAAGATGCAATTAATGTTTCAAACAGATGACCTTTCATCAGTATGCAATGTGGCGGGATATGGTGGAGGAAGTTCCACTTGACACAATGCCTCAGCCAATATGAGGAAATCATATGCTTTGGCAATCTTGATGCAAACAATGTTGTATGTAAATGTTTCTTTGCTGAGATTAATTGCAACCGCTTAAAAAAAGAGACATCTTACCAGTCAGTGGGCACATCAAACTTTGTGATTTTAAAACTAAGATCAGCAAGCCCTCCCACCGGAACTCGATCACTTCCTGTAGTAAAATGTAGAAATTGTTTCTGGAGCTGGAGACTGAATCCCAAAACCACGTCCCAGAAGCACCTACCAAAGAATAATCGAGGCACGGAAGTGACAACAAAATTTATACTGGAGCATGTATTCATAATGTCTTAGTCAACGCATGCAATCATTATACAATTGTTTCAACAATGAGGTTATGTGTTTATATTGACAATGTAGTTACATTGTCAGTACAAACTCAGCACGGAGCCAGGGCTAATCCATGGATCAGTAAAGTGAATAACTACAATACCGATATGTAGGGGTGCTGTCTGGGAGCACGTTATCTGTAGCCAAGACCATTCTGCGAGTTTTCATGCCAGCACTGGAGGACCCATTTGTCGATTGGATCTGTAGCCCACAGTAGAGTGCAGAGTAAGGAGAGACTGTTCTGCTCCAGTGACAGAAATTTTGCTCATTTATCTTTTTTTTGAACACTTACTTGGCTAATATGAATGCTTGAGGATTGGAAAACTATGCAAGAGTCATTCCTGTTAGATTTATTACCACGCTAAAGGGAAGCCTAATAGTAAGAGCTCGGTTTGGGCATAAATAGATGTGACTACTACCTCTCTGCTTAATACCAGATCTGACAGCTCAAGGCTGGACAGCCCTAGCAGCACTGAGTATTGCTATCTCGCTGTAGATCGATGCCTAGCCTCCATGAAACTCAAAAACAAGCCGGTTCAGCATCTCGTGTTGCTTTGGAACACCAGTTATATTTTAGCTTATGTTTAGAGACACACAGGAAGTATAAGGGTGAAGCATTCACCATATTTACCACATTAATAGGCTGCATTGTGTTCAGTCCAACGTGCTGCACATCGGTGTCCCACAGCCACACTACACCTTTGCAGGTATATGCTGTCAAAAACCTCAGTTCTGAGTGTGGGGATCAGCCCTCTCGAGGTTCCAAGTTGGCCTTTGAGAGCTTGTGTGCCAAAAGTCGCTTCTTTTTTTTTGAAAGAAGTTTGAATGTTGATTTCTTTTTAAAAACAGTTAAAATTGATCTGAATAATTAAAATTACCTAAATTAACTTGAATAATACATTGTTACTTACCCAAAGCAAATCAAGATTAAAAATATAGACATTTAAAAAGGGCCGTAAGTATCAAGACCTTTGACATTTTTAAAGAACTAAACTTAGCTTTTAAATTTTGAACTATGTCTGGATTTTGCTGAAGGGTCGGTAAGTAAGTGAACTTGGCTCCTCTGCTCAATGATGTCATGAACTTACTCTGGATTCACCACTGACTGTGCTGGCATGAGACCCAGAGAACACTGTGTATTCCCATGCGGCAGTGTATCAACAGAGAAGTCTATCACGCGCACTACATGTGGCTGCTAGAAAATCCGTAAGACCTGACTCGATATTTCAGGTTGATTTATCATCGGTTTTGGTAGAAGGCATTCAACTTGCTTCTTTTTTCCCGAAATACTTCTGGTCCTGCTGAGTATTCTGCTTTTTTTCCCTGTTCCCTTCAGATTGCCGGTAAATGCAGAACTTTGTTTTGGATTAACTATCTGAATGTTGTCCTGGCCATCAACTTTATAGGCGAGTCCTTTCCTATGAAGACTTCATAGAATTTAATAGCTATGAAGGGTGTGTATGGTCACAGTACTCGTTACTTCTCTGTGGAAGAAGGCTTTAGTCTTGGGTAATAATGATCAGTGATACATTTCATACACATTGTAGTTGTTCACTATTACTGCGGCTGTTAGAAATGATTTTATGCTTGAAAGTACAAGACTGCAGTGACATGGGATACTTCTGAAACAGATGCTGCTGCAGCGGGAACAGTCTGCTGGTCAGATTCCAGCAGATGTAATAACTTCTTCTCTGATTCTTGGGTTGACAGGAATAGGAAGATAAATGCCTCAGAAATCCCCTGGTAAATGTACCTATTTCTGCAGACAGAGTGGCTGGTGCAAACAAGCCTTTTTTTGCAACATATTTGGTCCACAAATCATAACTAGATTACTTGGTGAGAAACACTTTCGCAGCAAATGTTCATGAGTAGTAGTGATTTATTTACACAGAACTTTACAGCTGCCTAGAGTGACTTCCAACCACGTTGTCTGACCTGTATTGGAACTTAAATCCCAGAGGCAAAATAATGGATTACAATGGTGGAACATCTATTCATAGTTGTGCCTGGAAACTTCCTGTAAATAACAGTTCTTTAATGTTAACTCTCCAGCTCTCGTCCCCTAGCAACCACTTTCTAGTTTAAAAGTTTGTTTTTTCCTTTTTGACCTAATTATGTCTCCAAATTCTTCTGGTGTTGTATTTCATCCATTTCACCCTTGAAATGGTGTACATGATGCAGTCACAGAGAAAATGCAAGCCACGTGGCACTGCATTACTGGGCCAGATTGCATTTGCCCAATTTGGCCCGGTCTGGCCATCATCTTTGTCCCTAATTCACAGCCACATTAAACTTTTTAAATTCCCCCTTTCTTACTTTTGTCTGGTTATTCTCACTGCCACGATTCCAAATATAACATGTTGTCTCCGGTGCAATTGATGATTTATGTTAATCATATGGAAGGACACAGAGACTGAGTGGGAAAATGGAGTTGAGGTTGCAGATCGGCATTGATCTTATCAAGGTGTAGTCAAGGCTCAAATCCTACTCATGTCCCTATTTCCCAGAACTAACATTGAGGGTCAACAAACTCTTAGGGAGATGGAAATACTGAGTTACGAACTATCTAGGGTATAAATAAAGACACCTATAATACTCATTGGAACCGCAAGTCTCCACAATGCACAATTGATTAAGAGATTTTGAATTATGGAAATCAGTAAACTGAAATGATGAGATCATCTTTTCTGGTGAAGTTGGTAGAGGAAGTTCGTCAGCTAACAGCCAGGTCACCATGAGAATCTCTTGCTCACTACATCAAAGTTGAATCCTAAAGTCTCAGAAAAAGTATATAACTCTGATTATGTGGTACTCCCTCAGGAGTGCATAGGTGTCTGTGCCTGATTGCATCTGGAATTCACTAATCTGTCTCTGTGGACAGAATGCTATCGATGATCATAAAATTGCTATATGCCGATCATAATTATTATATATTTCAGCAACATACTTAAACATATTTACATGTATTAGAGAAGCAATATTGAAAAAAGAAGAAAATCAGCCCAGTTTTACATACATAATGGATACCATTATGAAACTGAGCTCCTTAAAGACAACAGAAGCATGGACTTATTCACCGTATTGTGGGGTGCATCTTCGAATAACCCTCATACTGTGTGATCTTCTGTAGTGCACATATGTCCAGCTCAGGGTTCCCACACACGAGCATTTCCACTTCTTCTGGGAGAAGCAACTGTGGAAGAATGAACAAAATATTTCTATTTGATCTATATACTCAAACTAAAATTAAACTTTCATTCTCGATTTGGAATGCAAGTCAATCTGATTCATTCTAGCAGAAGAATTTCACTATATTTCTGACAGCTTCAACAGAAACAGGTCTATATTAAAGCAAAAAAAAAAGTGCTGGAAGATCTCAGCTGGTCGGGCAGTATCTGTGGAAAGAGAAGCAATTAATGCTTTAGATATTAGACTCTTTAAGAAGATTACTTTCTTGGCTAAATTAGTTAATTAATCTGATACATCTTTTTCCATAGATGCTGCCTGGCCTGCTGAAAACTTCCAGCATTTTGTATGCATTGCTTTGGATTTCCAGCATCTGCAGATTCTCTCATGTTTGTAGAAATAATGACAGTTTGCTGCAATTAATATTTCTTTTGGAATTAAGGCACTTTTAAAAGGTGCAATATTTGAGCAGAGATAAAGCAGGGTAGGAACTTCAGAGCAATGAATAGGCAAAAGAGACAGAAGGGTGTGATTTGTGCAAAATTCGGAGGTTAAATTTTTCGAGTGCTCTTTGCCTGTTTGAATTAGTGTCAGGGGTAGGGAATCCCGGTTGAAAAGTTGTTGCTGGGTCTGGTAAAAGATGAATGTATCATTTGTCAGAACACCATTAATGAAATCCTTAGAAAATGCATCCATTTACATTTATATTATGCTTATATTGTGTGATGAAGGGTGCTTTATATGAATGACATCATAACAGTGATCTATTCCACCAAGATTAACATCCGTTCTGGTCACCTCACTACAGGAAGGATGTGGAAGCCATAGAAAGGGTGCAGAGGAGATTTACAAGGATGTTGTCTGGATTGGGGAGAATGCCTTATGAGAATAGGTTGAGTGAATTCAGCCTTTTCTCCTTGGAGCGACGGAGGATGAGAGGTGACCTGATAGAGGTGTATCAGATGATGAGAGGCATTGATCATGTGGATAGTCAGAGGCTTTTTCCCAGGGCTGAAATGGCTATCATAAGAGGGCACAGTGTTAAGGTGCTTGAAAGTAGGTATAGAGGAGATGTCAGGGAAAATTTTTTTACACAGAGAATGGTGAGTGCGTGGAATGGGCTGCCGACGGTGGTGGAGGCAGAAATGACAGGGTCTTTTAAGAGACTCCTGGATACGTACATGGAGCTTAGAAAACTAGAGGGCTGTGGGTAACCCTAAGTAATATCTAAAGTAAGTACATGTTCGGCACATGGTTGTGAACCAAAGGGCCTGAATTATGCTGTAGGTTTTCTATGTTTCTATCTCCTGGGAAACTGGCTTGGATATCTTCACACCAGCTTTCCGAGTATTGCTATTTTTTTGTTTGACATCAGTTACGCAGCTAATGATATTGTGCTGTGCATTTCCAGGAACACCAAACTAAAGTGACACATTAAGCTGATAATCCTGATGAAGGGCCTTGGCCAAAATTGTTGACAATTTATTCCCCTCCATAGATGCTGCCTGGCCTGCCAAGTTCCTCCAGCATTTTGTGTGTTTCTCTGATGTGTTAAGCTGCAATTTAAAACTATTGGTCAAGTATACAATATTTGAACTAAAACCTGTAACAGAATAGCAAAGAGATGCAATTAAAAGGGCCCCCAAAGTGATATTGATATTTCACTCCTGACTCAACTTATCTTAAATTGGGCACATGCATCATGATGTATTCACTCGACAATCACAGAGTTCTGTGTTAAGCACTTCAATGTGAGATGCTGCAATATCTGCCAGGAGTTAAGGTAGAGGAGCACTTGATGGCTCTGTGCCTGTCTTCGCTGGCGTTTAGAAAAAATGAGGATCTTGTTGAAACCTATTGAATATTGAAAGGCCTACATAGAGTGGACAAGGAGAGATGTTTCTGATGATGGGGGAGCCTAGGACCAGAGAGCACAGGCTCAGAATAGAGGGACATCCATTTAGAAACAGAGATAAGTCTGAATTTCTTGAACTAAAGGGCAGTGAATCTGTGTACTTTTTTGCCACCAACAGCTCTAGAAGCAAAGTCATTGGGTATACTTGAAGCAGAGGTTGGTAGGTTCTTGATTATTGAGGGTGTCAGATGTTATGGGGAGAAGATAGGAGAATGGGGTTAAGAGGGATGATAAATCAGCCATGATGGAATAGCAAAGCAAACTTGGTGAGACAAAGGACCCAATTCTGCTCCTATGTTGTATGGTCTCACGAGACAAGCAGTCCAGTTCATTGCACTGGAGATTTCTATGTATCCCTTCCCAGCTTACTCTGACTCTGATGACAGCTTTTACCATGGTAGCCACAGAGAGAAATCCCTTAATGGCTGTGCCACTCTGCTGCCTTTTACTCTAATTTCATGTGACTGGAATATTAAAGTAGGGAAATCTCACTTCACTGGAATATTAAAGTAGGGAAATCTCACTTCACTGGAATATTAAAGTAGGGAAATCTCACTTCATTTGTGCAAGGCACCAGTGAGGAAACATCTAGAGTACTGCGAACAATTATGATTCCCTCATATAAGAAATTATATTTCAAATGGAGGGGATGACAGAAAGTTGACGAGGATGATCTTGGTTATAGCATGGTCATCCTTTTGAGGATAGATTCAATAAATTTAAATTATTTTAGTGAAAAGGGTAGGCTTCGGCTGCAGGATGATATTAGTTAATTGGTAAGTTGGCAAATGACATTTATTCATCGTAAGTGTACAATGATGTACTTTGTGTGGGTAATAAGTGTAGGCTCTACACAATAAATTGTAGGTCAGAGGAAGTATTGAGGAACAGATGGGCATAGACAGAATAAGTATTTCTGAAGGTGGCAGCACATGTAGATAAAGTGGTAAAGAAGACACACAGGAAACATGCCTTTATTAGTAAGGCATGGAATATAAAAGTAGGGAAGGAGTAGTACAATGTTTTAATACATTGACTAGTCCACAGTGAGAGTATTGTGGGCCGTTCCAGTGGCCATCCTGTAGAATATGATGGAGAAGCTTGATTTGTTTCCCATCAAATGGAGGAGCTGAGAGACACCTGGCAAAGCATGCAAAGTTATGAGAAGAACTGAAAAAGTGGATACGAGGAAATGTCTCCCCATAATCCAGGCATCAATAACAGAGGAGATGGGCTTAGGGAAAGTGGTATGAGATTTACAGGGGACTTGAGGTGGAAATTTTTCATTCGGACGTATTAAGGTTTGTGAAGGCTAGTAATCGTAGAATATGCAAATATCTAGATGACTACTTAAATCTCCATGTGGAGATGATGGGGTTTCCATGCACCCTTTACCCTTCCTGGGAAGCTGTGTCCTGGGTAAGATACAAGCATCACTGAGTGAGCAGCAGAGCCTTGCAAAGAGGAGACAAGAAAAGTAAAGACTGCAACTAAATTACAGTGGTAAGGCTTGACTATTTGATGCATTGTTTAATTTCCTTCAAAACAATAAACTGGTATTTGTGGTGATTTAATCGGTGCATAAGGGAAGATGAGGCATTGCCAACGGTAAACATCGAACTTGTCTCCGACACTGATTTCAGCGAAAGACAACAGTTTCAATGATAAAGAAATGTTAAATGTATTAAAACCTGCACCCCAGGGACACAGGAAAATGGGCAGGCAAGTAAAGTGGATAAAATCAGATGTCAAGGAGCTATTTTTAGCTGCAGCTGATCAATGTCAGATGACAAGCGGGGTAGAAGACAAAGCACAAGTGCATATAACAGGAACAACATCATATGATGATGAATATACCTCACTGTTACCCAGCACAAAATATTTCAATTCCATGATTCCCCAGATTCACTTTGCTAAATTTATATTTTGCTTAAAGTTCAATTTTGGATTAGAAAATGCAACTATATTTCAGCCTATAAAATCTTCTGCACCACTAACATACAATTTGGAAGGCTGGAATTTCATGAGAATATAAGAAATAGGTACAAAAACAGCTATTTGGTCTTCTTAAGCTTGCTTCGCTATTCATCTAGATCAATGCTAATTTTGTGCAACTGTCTAGCGTTACATCAATACTCAGAAAGCTAAGAATTTTTGATCTAAAAGTCCTCAGTAACTGCCTTTCAAAAATGTTCCAAGTTAGAGAATTCCAAAGATTCATCACCCAGAGTGTGAAATTCTTCATCATCCCAATCACTTATTTTGAGACTGTGAGCCTGTGTTTTAATGTCCTCAGACAGGGGAAAGATTCTCCCTGCATCCAACCTGTTTAGTCTTTAAGTATTCTGTAGATTTCAAAGAGATCTCACATTCTTCTACGTTTGAAAGAATACAGATCCAGTTTTGTTGAATGGAGACACAGGAGAACCTGTAATCTCAAGCATAAAACAAACTGCCGGAGGTACTCAGTGTTTTCTCAGCAGCTTTCCATTGCAGGGTCTTGACCCAAAACATTGTTTTGAGTCGAGATTTTACCTTCACAGATGCTGCCTGACTTGCTGAGTTCCTCCAGCAATTTGTTTATTGTTCTGATATAACTGATTTTTCCTCATATGCAGACTTTCCATCTGTGGTACCAATTTAGAGAACCTTCGCTATACTCTCATTAAGACAAATATACCTTTTGTAGGTAATGAGAATAAAAGTGTTCATATCGCTCCAGGTACAGTATATCCAAGGTCCCATGTAACTGTAGTAAGGCATCATTACTCCTGTAATTCACTCTACAGCAAAATAAGCCGACATACCAATTGCTTGTTGGACCTGCCTCATGGTTTTCAGTACTTGTTTACCTAACACTTAGGCCCCATTGAGCAAAAACACTAAGCTATGTCTCACCATTTCACTATACTGTACTACGCTTTTCAGTTTTGTGCACTGAAGTGAATAGATAAGATAGTGGCAAGAAAGTTGTTTCTACTGATAGGTGAGACTAGAACTATGGTACAGAGACCCAAGACTTGGGAGAATAGATTTAGGATGGAGGTGAGGAGGAACTGCTTTTCCCAGAGAGTGGTGAATCTGTGGAATTCTCTGCCCAATGAAGCAGTGGAGGGTACCCCAGTAAATATATTTAAGACAAAGTTGGATAGATCTTTACATAGTAGGGGAATTAAGGGTTATGGGGAAAATGCAGCTGGGTGGAGATAAGTCCACAGCCAGATCAGCCATGATCTTATTGAATGGTGGAGCAGGCTCGATGGGCCAGATGGCCTACTCCTGCTCCTATTTCTTATGTAAAACTTCAGCTTTTTTATATAATATTGTCTCTGTCATCTTCTTACTCAGTTACTCAACTACTCAAATCCCACTGGTGGTTCTTTACATCCTTGCCCCTATTCACAAGGCCATCGTTATCATCACTAAATTTGCAATTAGGACATTTAATCCCCTTAGCCAAGTATTTGCTGCTGATTGTGAATGGCTGGGATCCAAGTACTGATCGCTGTCTTTCAAACTGAGAAGGACTTGTTTATCCCCAGCTTTTGCTTTGTGTCCAATAAGCAATTTCCAAACCAACTAATGCTTTACATCAGTCCAGTGCAAGCTTTCTGATGGGAAAACACCCTGATACTCACAATATCTTTAATGATGATAGCCAAGCAATCCATTACAGATTATTTTTCAATAGAGCAAACAACCAACAGAATCGAATGCACCATTTGTATTTCTTAATGTAAATGCTCACAAAATGTAGACATTGCTGGCAAGATTGCTGTTTATTGTCCATTCTCAATTGTCTCCCGAAGTGAATGGTTACCAGGCCATTTCAGAGGTAAGAACCAATAATTCTGTTGCATCTGGAGCTGTGATTTGGTCCCATCAGGGAAGCATGGCAAATTGCCTTCCCTACAGAGCCTTAGTGAAACAGATCGATCTTTTAATATGTCTATGCATGAAATAACAATGCAGGAATAGGCAAACTTAGGAAAGTAAAACCACTTTGTAGATGCAGACACGTGTATTAACTCTTATTTGGACTGAAACACTTGGGCTTAGACATTCAACATTAAACACCCAGTCAGATGAAACAGGTCAATATGTTTTTGGTATAGAGACATCAAAACACAGAAAGCCTACAGCACAATACAGGCCCTTCAGCCAACAAAGCTGAGCTGAATATGTTCTTACTCAAGAAATTACCTAGAGTTACCCATAGCCCTCTATTTCTAACCTCCATGTACCCATCCAGGAATCTCTTAAAAGACCCTATCGTATCCACCTCCAACACTGTCGGCAGCCCATTCTATGCACCCACCACTCTCTGCGTAAAAAACTTAACCCTCTGTAACCATCTCTTCTGTACCTACTTCCAAGCACCTTAAGACTGTGCCCTCTCGTGCTAGCTATTTCAGCCCTAGGAAAAAGCCTCTGATCATCCACATGATCTATGCCTCTCATCATCTTGTACATCCCTATCAGGTCACTCCTCATCCTCCGTCGCTCCAAGGAGAAAAGGCAGAATTCAGTCAACCTATTCTCATAAGGCATGCTCCCCAATCCAGGCAACATCCTTGTAAATCTTCTCTGCACCCTTTCTACAGTTTCCAAATCCTTCCTGTAGTGAGGCAAACAGAACTGAGCACAGTACACCGTGGGGTCTGACCAGGTCCTATAAAGCTTTAACATTACCTCTCGATTCTTAAATTCAATGCACCGTATGTCTTCTTAACCACAGAGTCAACCTGCGTAATAGCTTTGAGTGTCCTATGGACTTGGACCCCATGATCCCTCTGATCCTCCACACTGCCAAAAGTCCTACAATTAATATTACATTCTGCCATCATATTTGACCTACCAAAATGAACCACTTCACACTTAATTGGGTTGAACTCCATCTGCCATTTCTCAGCCCAGTTTTGTATCCTATTGACGTCCTGTTGTAATCTGATAGGCCTCCACAACACCCCCAACCTTAGTGACATCAGCAAATTTACTAACCTATCCCTCATCCAGATCATTTATAAAAATGACGAAGAGTAGGGGTCCTGGAACAGATTCCTGAGGCACACCACCGGTCACAGATCTCCATGCAGAATATAACCCGTCTACAACCGCTCTTTGCCTTCTGTGGGCAAACCAATTCTGGATCCACAAAGCATTGTCCCCTTGGATCCCATGCCTCCTTACTTTCTCAGTATCCCTTGCATGAGGTACCCATCAAATGCCTTGCTGAAATCCATACACACTACACCTACTGCTCTACCTTCATCAACGTGTTTAGTCACATCTTCAAAAAATTCAATCAGGCTCATAAGGCACGATCTGCCTTTCACAAAGCCATGCTGATAATTCCTAATAATATTATGCCTCTCCAAATGTCCATAAAACCTGCTTCTTAGGATCTTCTCCATCAACTTACTGAAGTAAGACTCACCGGTCTATAATTTCCCAGGCTATCTCTACTCCCTTTCTTGAATAAAGGAAGAACATCTGCAACCCTCCAATCCTCCAGAACCTCTCCCGTCCACATTGATGATGCAAAGATCATCGCCAGAGGCTCAGCAATCTCCTCACCCACCTCCCACAGTAGCCTGGGGTACATCTTGATGCTTTCCAAAATCTCCAGCACATCCTTTCTTAATGTCTATATGTTCAAGCTTCTCAGTCCGCTGTAAGCCATCCCTACAATCACCAAGATCTTTTTCTGTAGTGAATAAGTACCTCTGCTATCTCCACTGGTTCCATACACACTTTTCCAATGTCACATTTGATTGGTCCTATTCTCTCATGTCTTATCCTCTTGCTCTTCATGTACTTGTAAGAAGCCTTGGGGTTTTCCTTAATCCTGTTCACCAAGGCCTTCTCATGGTCCCTTCTGACTCTCCTAATTTTATTCTTAAGCTCCTTCCTGCTAGCCTTATAATCTTCTAGATCTCTATCGTTACCTAGTTTTTTTGAACCTTTGGAAAGCTTTTCTTTTCTTCTTGAATAGATTTACTACAGCCTTTGTACACCACGGTTCTTGTACCCTACCACCCTTTCCCTGTCTCATTGGAACATTCCTATACAGAACTCCACAAAAATATCCCCTGTACATTTTCCACATTTCTGCCAAACATTTCCCTGAGAATATCCATTCCGAATCTATGCTTCCAAGTTCCTGCCTGATAGCCTCGTATTTCCCCTTACTCCAATTAAAAGCTTTCCTAACTTGTCTGTTCCTATCCTTCTCCAATGCTCTGGTAAAGGAGATAGAATTATGATCACTATCTCCAAAATGTTCTTACACCGAGAGATATGACACCTGACCAGGTTTATTTCCCAATACCAGATCAAGTACAGCCTCTTCTCTTGCAGGCTTATCTACATATTGTGTCAAGAAACCTTCCTCAACACACGAAACAAACTCAACCCCATCTAAACCCCTTACTCTAAGGAGATACCAATCAATATTTGGGAAATTAAAATCTCCCACGACAGCTCTGTTATTATTACACCTTTACAGAATCTGTCTTCCTATTTGCTCCTCGAAGTTCCTGTTACTATTGGGTGGTCTATAAAAAACACCCAGTAGAGTTATTGACCCCTTCCTATTCCTAACTTCCACCCACAGAGACTCCATTGACAATCCCTTCACGACCTCCTCCTTCTCTGCAGCCGTGACACTATCTCTGATCAACAGCGTCACGCTCTTTTGCCTCCCTCCCTGTCCTTTCTGAAACATCTAAAGCCTGGCACTCTAAGTAACCATTCCTGCCCCTGAGCCATCCAATTCTCTGTAATGGCTACAACATCATTTTTCTAAGTACTGATCCACACTCTAAGCTCATCTGCCTTGTTCATAATACTCCTTGCATTAAAATAGACACATCTCAAATCATCGGTCTGAATATATCACTTCTCTATCACCTCTTTCCTAACTCCCTGTAGTCTGTTTTCAGGACCTTCTCCCTTTTCCTGCCCATGACGTTGGTGCCAATATGTACCACAACCTCCGGCTGTTTACCTTCCCACTTCAGGATATCGTGGACGCGATCAGAAACATCCCGGCACTTGGGAGGCAAACTATCATCCCTGTTTCTTTCCTGCGTCCACAGAATCTCCTGTCCGACCCCCTGACTATAGAGTCCCCTATCACTGCTGCCATCCTCTTCCTTTTCCTTCCCTTCTGAGCCACAGGGTGTCGCGTCCCTCAGGTAGCCCCCCCCCCCAACAGTACTCAAACAGGAGTGCTTATTGTTAAGGGGGACAGCCACAGGGGTCCTCTCTAGTATCGGACTCTTGCCGTTCCCTCTCCTGACTCTTACCCACTTCTATGTCTCCTGAGGCCCCAGTGTAACCACCTGCCTATAACTCCTTTCTATCACCTCCTCACTCTCCCTAACCAGACGAAGGTCATTGAGCTGCATCTCCAGTTCCCTAATCCAGTTCTTAAGGAGCTGCAGCTCGATGCACCTGGTGCAGATGTGGCCGTCTGGGAGGCTGGGAGTCTCCAGGACTTCCCACATCTGACACCAAGCACAGAACACCAGCCACACACACATACTTCCGGTCTCTATGTTCACAGTCAACCTACTTTGCCTCGACCTGTTATTGCCTCAGCTCCGTTGAGCCAAAGCCCTCCTACTCTGTCTACTTCTGCTCCGTCGCCCGCTCCTCCAGTGCTTGCTCTATAAAGCTGTCTTCTTTTTAAACTCTTCTTGCTGTTCTAACTGGCTGACATCCACACACTTGCACAGTTGTGCCTCGATCAATAGTAGGCCCCTTTCTCTATTAGACAGAAAATCAGATACCTCTGGAAACCTTTCCAAATTTCAATTTTGAAGTAAATTTATTATCAAAATACATATATGTCTACTCTGAGGTTAATTTTCTTGCAGACATTCATTATAGAAGAAATAAAATAGAATCAATTAAAACTAAACACGAAGTCCAACAAACAACCAATGTGCAAAAGAAGACACACCACAAATAGGGAAAAAAAGTTAAATAAATAAACAAATAAATAATCAATCGCTCAATGAATCAATTAATTGAAACTGAGAGCTTGAGTTGTAGAGTTCTTGAAAGTCAGTCCATAGACTCTGGAATCAGATCAGTGTTGAGGTGAGTGAAGTTATCCATGCTGGTTCAGGAGCCTGATGGCTGAAGGGTAGTAACTGTTCCTGAACCTGGTGGTGTGGGACCTAAGGCTTCTGTACCTCCTGCCTGATGGTATTAGTGAGAAGAGAGCATTGCCTGGATGGCGGGGGCCCTTGATATTGGATGATGCTTTCTTGTGACAGCACTCCATGTATAACTGGTAACCAATTAGAATACAGCCTCCATTTGCCCATACACAGTCTCCTCACTAGTGGCTGTGCAGTGGCTGTGACCTTGAATTCCAGATTACAGCTTTCATGTTACTGCTTTTAAAGAAACTCCTGTTTCATGAGAAATTTTTACTGCATAGCACCACCTTGATCATTCTTGTCTCTTTGTACTACAATGTATTTTTTGTTCTAATTGTGTTTTTCTTGTAAAAATAAATGTGATTAAATGTTTAAATTGTTTTTGTGAATGCTGCTTATGTGTCTGTAGTGAAGCTTTAAGTAAGTTTTCATGATACCCTGCCCATACATGTACTTATGAGAATTAACTCAGCCTTGACACTGAGTGTACATATGAGGGGTGATTGATAAGTTTGTGGCCTAAGGCAGGAGTCAATTTAGAAAACCTAGCACACTTATTTTTCAACATTGTCCCCTCCTACATTTACACACTTAGTACAGTGGTCGTGGAGCATGTGGATCCCTTCTTTGTAGAAGTCTGTATCTTGGACCTTCAGAAAGTAGTCCACAGCAGGGGTGATTGATAAGTTCGTGGTCTAAGGTGGAAGGAGACGAGTTATACAGCTCTCGCTACATGCACGTGCAGTTCAACTCTGAGTGATTATACAGAAATAACTTTTGTGGTATTTTCTGTCTCAGTTAATTGAAAATTGCAAATAAGCACTGCCTGAGAAAATGGACAACATCGGCCTTCGTGCAGTCATCCACTACCTCGGTCTCAAGGGCTTATCACCCAAGGAGGTCCACGAGGACATGGTGGCAACACTAGGGGAGGGTGAAAAATAAATGTGCTAGCTTTTCTAAAATTGACTCCTTCTACCTTAGGCCACAAACTTATCAATCACCCCATATACAATGATGTAATAAATAAATGTTCTTAAAGCTTTCTTTTGCATAGAGCTTGCATTTAACAAAACAAATACATTAACATTTAAAATTGTCTTAAAATTAGCATCTGCAGAAAATTGGTTTGATTTTATGTATATTCTTGATTTGAAATTCATCTAGCACCAAGAAATATTAATAAATAGATGGCATTGAAAAATGGGATTGAAACAGAAATAGGGAACAATTTATGCTTTGACAGGAATATAATGCTTAATGCAAAGGAAGGCATTAAGATGCATCCCAGTTAAGACTGCCTGTCTCATGAAACCAATGCCCACGCTACCTTAAACTAAGTTAATCAAACAAAGCCCAAACAATAAAAAAGACTTTTACTTTTAACAAAAATCTGTTTGGAAAGTCATTACTTACCATTAAGGCATTAGAGGCACACACACGGTGAAAACCATAATAAAATGCTGCAAACTGCTGGTATATGGACTTGTTGAGAAGGAAATCTACATAAAGATGTACATATTCTGTAAAATATAAATTAGTATTACACACAAAACAGAGTTTAATACTCTTTTTAACCTTTTACCAACTTTGCATTAGGAAGTTTCTCTAAATGTATTGCCACTCAATTGCAAATTCTATATTTAATTGCACAGCCAAAGCCTTTATTAAAATAACCATATTTCACTCACTATCAGTAGTAGAATATTCTGACTGAAAGCAAAAAAAACACCAACAACTCAGATAAATAATGTTCTTGCAAAGATAGTTGAAAACTACTTATAAGAAAAGCTTAATTAAACTAAATTGAGTAAATCAGTATAAAAACTTCCCAATACTTTAAGCTATACAGTGTTAGTGCATAAGCTCATCAATTATTTACAAGATAATGTAAAACATAACTGTAGAACAAGAACTCACTTGCCTTGCCTGTTCTGATTCGTTACAAGGATTTTGTCTCCACCTGGTTTTAGGTTGCATGATTTAACTGTTCCAAACTCTTCCTGAAATACCTGAAATCAATAAAGGATGAAACAATGAACCAGATGTGTACAAATAAACTGTTTTAATTCAGGGGTCTTATCTTGTTAAGCAGCCTCACGTGTGGTACTTTGTCAAATGCCTTCTGAAAATCCAAATAAACAACATCCACGGACTCTCCTTTGTCTATCCTGTTTGCTATTTCCTCAAAGAATTCCAACAGATTTGCTAGGTAAGATCTCCTCTCAAGAAAACCATTCTTACTGTGGCTACCTTGTCATGTGTTTCCAAATACCCTGAAACCTTATCCTTAATAATGGACTCTGGTGCCTTCCCAACCACTGAGGTCAGACTAACTGGCCTATAATTTCCTTCCTTCTGCCTCCCTCCCTTCTTAAAGAGTGGAGTGACATTTGAAATTTTCCAGTCCTCTGGAACCATTCCAGAATTTAGTGATTCTTGAAAGATCATTACTAATGCCTCTACAATCTCTTCAGCTACCTCTTTAGGACCCTGGGCTGTAGTCCATCTGGACCAGGTGACTTACCTACCTTCAGACCTATCAGCTTCCCAAGTACCTTCTCCGTAGTAATAGCAACTAGCTCAGCAATGACTTCTGCCTGTGACACTCTGGAATTCCCGGCATTCTGCTAGCATCCTCCACAGTGAAGACACATGCAAAGTACTTGTTAATTGTCTGCCATTTCCTTGCAGTCATTTTCCAGCGATCCAATATCCACTTTCACCTCTCATATATCTGAAAAATGAACAATGTGGTGACTGTTCTCTGGGATGGAGGGGTGTGTAGCTCTGGCCTGATTGGGAGAACTGGGGGTGAAAATGCAACCATTGTGTGAAAGTATGAAGGTAACAAATAAGGATTAGTGTGAAAGTGAGTGGTAGGTAGAGAACAGACTGATTGTATGAAATGAATTTGAAAATCACATTATTATGGTAATCTGAGGGGAGTGGGGGAATTGCGGACCAGGTCTGGTGTGTGGTCAACCGAGCCAAGTAGAGGCAGGATCAGAACTTTCAGTGAGGTTGGGGTGAAGGAAATCATGGGGTCAGGGGTAACAAACCATGGAAATGGTCGGGGTCAGAAGAGAAGAAATGTGGAGAAGTATCCAAAGACAATAATAAATAATTTACTTATTGAGCACATATCCTAGCCCAATGACGTCCTGAGAGAGACCCAATAACAAGTGCACCAGATCAATAAGGATCAGTTTCCCTAGATGGCTAGGGAGCAATGTCACCTTGTGTACCCCAGCATGGAGAAAGTCAGAATGGAGTTACTAAAATGACAGTCAGTGCCACAGTTGAATTTCCAAAGTAGTGCAAAACTAGCAATAGATATTACTTTGAAAATTCAAATGTGCATTGACTATCAATTAATAAACATTAATTTTCTGTTGTACAACATTGAAAAAGGATTATGTGATCTAAATTCAGAGCAGTTCACGATGACAAACTCCTGCTTGCTATTGCACTCAGAATGAAGTCCCAGTTTGTTCCACATGTAACATCAACACATTATGAGTACTAGCAGGATCAATAAAAATGCTGATAACAGAACATAGCTTTTCAAATGCAATTAATATTTCTTCAATATCCTCTCATTAGGATTGTGAATCATGAATTCATAAATTCAGAATTTTCTTCAGAATTACCGAATGATTTTGTAATGAAGGTAGAATTTGATCAAATCAGAAACCTACTTGAAATGTGGAGCCAAAGTCTTCCTCAACATTGCCTTCATAATTGATAAGTGCCAGAAGTCCATCGGCTAAAGCCTTAAAATAATATATTAAAGTGTTAATTCATTTCAGAATGATTAAACTATACTATTCACTGTAACACTGGAACCCTTTACTCAGAGGAGGTTCCCTCTGGATTGCCAAGTTATTCTGATTTTCAATGTCAATGTCAGTCTATTCCCTAGCTCCTCACTTTCACACAAAGCTTTTTTTTTAACTTTAAAAAAAACTACAAAGTTACTTCATAATGAGCCAATAAGATACTTTGCCACTTCATTCTGGATCTGAATTACTGTGAAATTACCCACTTGCATTCACCAGATCTAAATTGAGCCATCTGGCATAAGAGATTTCCTATGAATTGGTCAGACTGTTAGCGTCAACTAGGCCTCAAAGGTCATGTCCTGTGACCCCAACCATGAAAAGGTGTTTGAGCTGTTTTTAAACACCTCTGATGATTAAAAACATTATAAAATGCAGTAACACATTTTTGTTTAATGAAAAAAATAATGATTTAAATAAAATTAATAAATAAATACATTTAATGTGTTATAAATAAAGATGATCAAGCTGATGTAACATTTAAAGAACTAGGTTTGCTAGTTAGTCACACTAGCCATTTCACTGAAGATCAGCAACCCTTCACCAAATGCAAAATGACAGTGGGCCCCTCATCTCTGTATACCAGTATCCTGCTGTTGGAACCACTGGTATGTCAACAGTGGAGTCAGATGCACTGCCTTCCTCTGTATTTCCAGCTTTTCCATTTCAGTGTAAAGTCATGGAAGTCAGAGACAAGGACAAGGTGAGTGGTTGTCACAATATCTGTAAGAAGTGAGGGTTTTCTGTTTTTTCCACGATATATGTTCCCATAATAAGTCCATCTGGTGACTGCAGGAGTCATTCCCTTTCAAGTATCAGCCTAACTGGTCGTTCAATTTGAAACCCGGTGTTTAATGCGCCATTTCTTGGTTCACAGAAATGCTTTTGTTCACATTTGCACTGAATTCACTCATCAACTTTCCATCTCCTTTTGCCTCTGCAATTTCATTTACATTGAGAAGGTCTTTTTATTGGTTATTGTCTGTACAAGATGCTGTTATACATATATATAAATCATCAAACCAAATTGACCTAGGGTGTACCTAGTGTGTGATTATAAGTTCTGAAATGAGACAAGGAACAAAGAAACTTTGATATATAGTAATCACTGGGTGGAGAGAGGAGGCTCCTGCTATCCAGATAACATTTGCTTATAGAAAGAAAATGAGGAAAGTATTGACAGTGTCTAGCACCTCAGAATTTGAGTCCAAGTGAATAGTTTGCAATTTAAAGAGATGAGAAGAAGAATAGGTCTTGGGGTAGAGAGAATCGAAGAGGAGAAAGAAATTTGATCAAGGGCAAATAATTACTTTTTCCAGAATTTGTTTCCAATATGCACTTTGCATAAATAGTGCAATGCAGGTAGCAGGTAATATACTATATATCTCCACTGTCAGTTTAAATTAAATGTCTGATTTGCAAAGAAAATGAAAACCCAAAAACACAAATGCTGGATATTTGAAGTAGAAGCAAGAGATGTTGGAAAGGTTACTGCAAGTCAGGCAGCATCATGAAACTGAGTTTCCTTAACACAGATTCTGCAGATGCTGTAAATCCAGAGGAACAAACACGAAATGCTGGAGGAACTCAGCAGGTCAGGCAGCATGTGTGGAGGGAATAAACATCAACATTTCAGGCTGAGACCCTTCTCCTGCATTTCTTCCAGCATCTTCCGCGTGTTGTTTATGCTTCCTTGAAATGTTACTGAAACCTTTACTCTGCCTCTTTCTACAGAGGATGAGGTTTTGCAACATTCTCTGTTATGAAGTTTACAAAATTGTTTCTATGACAAAATGCTCCCATAATGGGTGGTTATTTTATCACATTATCTTCTTGTTGGCAAAGGTTGATAATGAGGCAAACAATGATGTAATAGTGGCCAAAGAAACTAGGGTAAAGGATGAACTGAAAGAAATTTATATTAGGCAAGAAACGGTGTTGATAGACTGTTGAGTCTGAAGGCTGATAAGTCCCCGGGACCTGATGGTCTGCATCCCAGGGTACTTAAAGAGGTGGCTCTAGAAATCGTGGACGCATTGGTAATCATTTTCCAATGTTCTATAGATTCAGGAACAGTTCCTGCTGATTGGAGGGTGGCTAATGTTGTCCTACTTTTCAAGAAAGGAAGGAGAGAGAAAACAGGGAATTATAGATCGGTTAGCCTGACGTCAGTGGTGGGAAAGATGCTGGAGTCAATTATAAAATAGGAAATTACGACACATTTGGAAAGCAGTAGAAGGATCGGTTCGAGTCAGCATGGATTTATGAAGGCAAAATCATGCTTGGCTAATCTTCTGGAGTTTTTTGAGGACGTAACTATGAAAATGGACAAGGGAGATTCAGTGGATATAGTGTACCTGGACTTCCAGAAAGCTTTTGATAAAGTCCCACATAGGAGATTAGTGGGCAAAATTAGGGCACATGGTATTGGGGGCAGAGTACTGACATGGATTGAAAATTGGCTGGCTGACAGGAAACAAAGAGTAGCGATTAACGGGTCCCTTTCGGAATAGCAGGCTGTGACCAGTGGGGTACCGCAAGGTTCGGTGCTGGGACCGCAGCTGTTTACAATATACATTAATGATTTAGATGAAGGGATTAAAAGTAACATTAGCAAATTTGCTGATGACACAAAGCTGGGTGGCAGTGTGAAATGTCAGGAGGATGTTATGAGAATGCAGGGTGACTTGGACAGGTTGGGTGAGTGGGCAAATGTATGGCAGATGCAGTTTAATGTGGATAAATGTGAGGTTATTCACTTTGGTGGCAAGAACAGGAAGGCAGATTACTATCTAAATGGAGTCAAGTTAGGAAAAGGGGAAGTACAATGAGATCTAGGTGTTCTTGTACATCAGTCAATGAAAACAAGCATGCAGGTACAGCAGGCAGTGAAGAAAGCTGGCTTTTTACCAAGAGGAATTGAGTATAGGAGTAAAGAGGTCCTTCTGCAGCTTTACAGGGCCCTGGTGAGACCCCACCTGGACTACTTTGTGCAGTTTTGGTCTCCAAATTTGAGGAAGGACATTCTTGCTATTGAGGGAGTGCAGCGTAGGTTCACAAGGTTAATTCCTGGAATGGCGGGACTGTCATATGTTGAAAGATTGGAGCGACTGGGTTTGTATACACTGGAATTTAGAAGGATGAGAGGGGATCTGACTGAAACATAAGATTATTAAGGGATTGGACACACTGGAGGCAGGAAGCATGTTTCCGCTGATGGGTGAGTCCAGAACTAGAGGCCACAGTTTAAGAATAAGGGGTAGGCCATTTAGAACAGAGATGCAGAAAAACTTTTTCACCCAGAGAGTGGTGGATATGTAGAATGCTCTGCTCCAGAAGGCAGTGGAGGCCAAGTCTCTGGATGCATTCAAGAGAGAGTTAGATAGAGCTCTTATAGATAGCGGGGTCAAGGGATATGGGGAGAGGGCAGGAACGGGGTACAGATTGTGTACGATCAGCCATGATCACAGTGAATGGTGGTGCTGGCTAGAAGGGCCGAATGGCCTACTCCTGCACCTACTATCTATTGTCTATAATTTATCTAAAATCCTTGTTCCAATTATGCTCCAAGAAAGCAATCAATTAAATAATTAAAGAATTTCTGTATAGCAGCAGTTCCCAAGTTAATGGTGGGGTCCATGGCATAAAAAAGTTTGGGAACTCCTGTTCTATGGTAATGAGAGAAGGCACAACTTCTTACAATTGTAGAAATGATCATACCTGTTACTGTTTTAATTACCGCAGAACTACATGGCTTTGACACAGACACTTATAGGAAAAACAGACTTCCTTTCTCTGACTGATAAGTCTTCTCTGTTCATTTGGAGAACTCGTGACCCAAAACAGCTCATTATAAAGGATGATATAGTGAGATAATCAGACATTTAGCAGTATCTTATGTGAGTATTTGACAAAAATAATCTTGAACTTTATGATGCAGTGAGGTAAACTTGATCTGTGGATTCCTCAGGGGCACTTACAGGCATAAGCTGGTGCAGGTCATCAAGTGTAAGTGTTGCTATGCCAACGGCAGTACTCTGATCACATGGAGCAACAGGAGGACTCAGCAGTTTTTTATAGCAGCACGGTGGAAACCGAACATCCAACGTAATGCTGTTATACAGAGCCAGACCCATCAACTACAGAAATGTTAAGGTAAAGGAAAAAAGTTTTCTCCAAAAGAAGTTAACAAATAAAAAAATTCTAAGAACTATTTATTATCTGAAGGAATGGCACCTTATAATTTTAATCTCTCCCTTTCTGGATTTATTGCAGTTGAATGACTTTGCAAGAATGTAAATCCCATTGTTAAAAAAAGTCCTCAGGTCCTCATATTGTTGAAAATCAGACCCAATTATCTATAGCAAGTCTAAATGGTTTCAGCGAGGAAAATTATAACTTATTGCAACTATGTCATATTCTTCTGCTTTTGGGACAGCAAAGAAAAAAGTGAAGAGAAGTCGACGTCAGAGGCTTGGGTGAATCACAGCTCATGCTGCAGCTCTTTGCCACCAGTTATTTTTTTACTGATACACTCTAACACAGAAATGATGTGTGATGAACTCAGAATATTTTTCAGAAAACCTCTGAACCATTGCACTGAAAAACTAGAACTTGTATTTCACAGTTAACCCCTCCGCAGCTGTGTGTTTAATGATAGGGAGGTCGTCAACCACTCTGCTGCAGAGAGATTAGTTAACAAAGGTCCTTAGTTAGTTATAATTAATTCATTATTAGTTAATTAATTAGTCATATTGTTAGAGTGGTTTCTTCCTTCTTCAGTTCACAGACATTGACACACATGTTAATAACAGCAGGGGAAACAAGGGCATTTGGTACACTGTAAGCAACTGGACAAACAGGGTAATTCATCTGCCAATTAGATTAAAGGATTTCGAAGTAACTGGAGGAAAGTGGAAGAGGGAGTGAAAGAATGGATAAAAGGCGGTCATCATCATTAAGTGCTGTGTCATAAGACGTGGGCGATCGTGGCCTTGATAAAAGTAGGTGGACAAGAAGGCAAAGATGAAAATGAAGAAACAAATATTAATATTTTATACACAGTCGAACTATTTATAACACTATAAAGAAGGTGATTGGACAATTGATTACTTGATGTCACTTCTTATCGCAAGTTTAATAGAACGATAATGAGAAACTGCATCTAATTCACAAGAAGGGTAATGCAAGAAGATAATGACTAAGTAATGAGTCAGACACTCGTAGAGGTTCACAAGTAGTAGGCTTTGCTTTCCTGCCACGTGAATTAGCTTTAGTTACAGGATGCATCTCTTATCCATTGTTAATTTTCAGAAAATTATGTAACCAGGCTCAAAGTCGATCTGCAGTAATAGGAAAACTACGGAATGAAGTACCACTCCTGAAGAAAGGAAGATTTGAAAACTGTGGCACAGAGGAACAGCTAAACAATGGCACCAAGAAGCTTCGTCCTGATTCTCTCCAACTTCAACTAGTTGCATTTGTTCAGGGAAAAATATGCTTTTCACATTAAGCTGCAAATATTTTCTGCAATGCAGAATGTCTCCACCCACAATTCATTTGTGGAATCTGTCCTCTTCCTAATCTATCACCCATACCATCACCTTCCTTGCAGTGTCCTCTCCCCATGCTGTCCTCCAATCTGCCCCAGACTCCATCTCCCTTTATACACTGTCCCAATAAAACTTCACCCCCTCTGCAATCTGTCCCAGAACTCTATCCCCTTTCCATTCTGTTCCCTCCACAATCCGTCTCCCACTCTTTCCCATCCATCACTCATTTCTGGCCTTTCTCCAAGCCCTGCAACTGCCCATTTAAGCTCTCCTCTCAGTTCCATTCCCCATCCTATTCTGTCGGCCACCCTATCTTCCCTTCCCACTCTGCCCCTCTCCTTACATAGGTGCCACTCCAGCTCCTTGCCCACCCTTTCCCCTCCCCACTTCCATCCCATGGTTCATCTGTTCTGTTCATCTGTTCTTAGCACATAACTCATTTATCCTCATGGTCCGCACCATCCTATTTTGATTGTGACTCTCACTCTCCTATAGCCAGTTACGGTTTCCTCACATTCTAACCCTCTAGATTAGAGAGATCCCAATTTCATCCACACTGATACACCATCTCTTCCCCTACCTGTTAAAACCCAACCTTCCTTCTCCCACTCCTCTCCTTGGACCCCCCCTTCTCTCTCTCTCTCTCTCATGACTTGCCATCTATGAACTGGGCCTGGATCCTAACTGTTCTCTAAAGCACTGCAATGGAAGAGAACAGTGTGGAGAAGAGCACAGCACGTGGCGTGTCATGAGCAGCAGGCTTGTGCAATGGTGGACCCCAGAGAAAGACAGGATCTTCAGGCTGACCTTCCAGACAACAAAGATTACACTTCCTGCATGCACATGACTGAACTTTCAGAGGTTAAAATAGGAATATTTGAAAAAGATTAGATGCATATTACTAGATACACAGATGTTTCTGGAAGTAATGAAAGGATCTTCAGGAAGATGTCAGGGCAAACTGCCAGTAAACTCCTTCAATGAGAACAACATTTATAGTTAGCTCCTGGCCTGCAGAGGGTTGTGATACCACATTCTGACCACAACAGAATTCTATTGCTCTGTTCTTTTGGATAATTTCTATAGCTTTCTGTTCATTTTCAGGTGGTTGTGTACTGTGAATTTCAAACTGGAATAAAATTGTGTGCTTCAAGTTCTTTCATAAGAGATTTCTCCCACTTCTCTAAATCTATTTTTTGATAACCCGATAATCTCATTTTAAGGTCCATTGTTCAAAATGTTTCCTTAACACTGTCAATAGATTTAATTGAAGTAAATCTGCAAAGGATACAGCTCCAACTAATCGAAATTCAGAGTAGTTTTCACGTTTAAAGTTGCTGAACCAATAAAACCCTGAATCCTGCTGATACTGAAACATACCTGTAAAATAAAGATATACAGACAGATGGTCAAATATCAGTCCAAATATATTTTAAAGGTTGTAATTGTACTTACCAACACCAACCTCAGGTTCCCTTTAAATATTCCTCCTCTCAATTTAAACCGATGTCCTATAGTTTTAGACGCCCCTTATCATCAGAAAAACACCGTGACCATCCATCTTATCTTTTCTTGTCAGATTTTATAAACCTTTATAAGTTCCCCCCCCCCCCCAACCCTGTTCTTCACCTCAGAGAAAAGTCCTGAGGTAGTTTTCAGAAATCACAGCGAATAATGCAAAGGCTTTGCAAAGTCTGACATTACTCTCCAACCAACTGTTACCACGTATGGTGTTAATAATTGCAAAGAAGTGCACAGTCTTCATTTTCCTTTCTATATGAAATGATCAGCATTAAATTGTAGATTAGGAAGTAGTGAATGGCGGTGAGTTGCATGAGAGATACAGGATTTAAGCACCAGTACTCCATGTGAAAAAACAATCCAAGCATCTAAATACACAAACTTTTAACTAATCTTCCACCCCCACCAGCTTAAGGACCACACTAACCAAAATCTACAGAGTAATCCCACTAAAAATCTCCATGGAGTTTTCTGGCTATTTTTAAAATTATCATAAGATGTAGGAGCAGAATTAGGCCACTTGGCCCGTCAAGTCTGCTCTGCCATTTCATCGTGGCTGATCCAATTTTCCTCTCAGCCCCAATCTCCTGCCTTTTCCCAGTACCCCTTCATGCCTTGACCAATCAAGAATCTATCAAGCTCTGCCTTAAATGTACAGAAAGACTTGGCCTCCACAAATGCCTGTGGCAACGAATTTTCACAGATTTACCACTCTCTAGCTCAGGGATGGGCAAACTTTTTGACTTGTGGGCCACAAAGGGTTCTAAAATTTGACAGGGGGGCCAGACCAGGAGCAGATGGACAGAGTGTTTTGGTAATACACCTCATAAGAGAAAATAAAATATCATGGGATATGTAGAAAACATGCGCTTTAATTTCAATTGAAAATGAACAAATGCATTACAACAAAATATCTGTCTTTGAAGTCCCATGGTATTTAGCTATTTATTGAAATGACTTTAAAAACACTGAAAATTAAATGAATAAAATACAGCTGTTTTAATAGTAACAGTTATTATTTTAAAGCACTGAACATTCTGTTATCCTTCAAGATATTATCATCATCACTCTCCTCCTGACTGTCTTTATTTCAAAAACGGTAGGAGATGCAGGTCTACTTGTCCTGCTCCTTCTTATTCAATTGTCCCCTGTGCCAAAACTCAACAACGACCAGCACAAGGACAGAACAGTGACAGCGCGCCAGTATGCGGAGCGCGTTATTTGATCTGGAGCGCATTTTTTATTTTGAGAACGTACGTGCACCTGCGCACTACTCATGTCCATCACTTAACAGAAATGACATGTAACATGTAAGGCTTATTGAAAAAATATTTTCAAATGCATTTTTTACATAACACAACGAAGAAACTTATTTTTAATTTCAGTGGGAACAGTGTTGTTGGTCTCCCTTTTTAGCCAGCGCATCAAAGTCTGGATTTAGTTTTGTTGTGGCGATTCTCAGGATGGATCTGAGGTGTTGGTCAGTTAACCTGGATCTGTGGCTGGCTTTGTTGATGTTCATGACGCTGAACGCCTGTTCACATAAATAGGTCGAGCCGAACAAAGAGTAAAGCGCAAATGTGGAGTAATACGCTGCACCTCAACAAAGGTCAATGTATATAGAGTGCGTCATCTCTTGGGAAAACGCCAGAATTGCGGGGAAAAAATGTTAACAAGGTTTATTAGTATAATTTCATCAAGTTCTGCGGGCCGGATTAAAAAGCTTAACGGGCCGCATATGGCCCGCGGGCCGTAGTTTGCCCATGCCTGCTCTAGCTAAAGAATTTCCTCCTAATTTCCATTCTAAAAGGATGCCCCTCTATTCTGAGTCTGTGTCCTCAGGTTTTATACTCTCCCACCACAGGAAACATCCTCTTCACATCCACTCTTTCAAGCCTTTCACCATTCAATAGATTTCAATGAGTTCCCCCCTCATTCCTTTGAATCCTAGTAAATACAGGATCAGAGCCGTCAAACTCTCTTCATATGACAATCCATTTAATCCTGGAATTATTTTTGTGAAACCCCTTTGAACGCTCTCCAATTTTAGCACATCCTTTCTAAGATAAGGGTCCAAAATTGCTCACAATACTCCAAGTGAAGTCTCACCAGTGCTTTATAAAGTCTCAACATTACACCTTTGCTTTTATATTCTGATCCTCTTGAGATGAACGCTATTATTGCAATTGCCTTCCTTGGCAGAGTTAACCTGCAAATTAATCTTTAGGGAGCCCTTTACACCTCAGTTCTTTGTATTTTCTCTCCCTTTAGAAAATAGTCTACCCTTTAATTTCTTCTACCAAAATGTATGACCAGACACTTTCCAACACTATATTCCATTTGACACTTCTTTGCTATTCTCCTAATCTGTCTAAGTCCTTCTGTAGCCTCTCTGCTTACTTAAAACTACCTGCTCCATCACCTATCTTCATATTGTCTGCAAACTTTACAACAAAGCCATAAATTCCATCATCCAAATCATTGCTATAAAACGTATAATGAATCGGTCCCAACACAACCATCAATGCAACACTACTAGTTACCGGCAGCCAAACAGAAAAGGCTCCGTTTAATCCACTCTTTGCCTCCTGCCAATCAGTCACTGCTTCATCCATTCCAGAAACTTTCCTGTAATACCATGGGTTTGTAGCTTGTTAAGCAGCCTCTTGTGTGGCACTTTGTCAAAGGCCTTCTGAAAATCCAAGTACACAATATTAACCATTTCCCTTTGTCTATCCTGCTGGTTATTTCTTCAAAGAATTCCAACAGATCTGTCTGGCAAAATTTTCCCTTGAAACCATGCTGATTATAGCCTATTTTATCATATGCCTCCTTGTACCCTGAGATCTCAACCTTAATAATCGACTCCAACATCTTTCTAACAACTGAGATCAGGCTAACTGGCCCATAATTTCCTTTCTTCTGCCTCTTTCCCTTTATGAAGAGTGGAGTGACTGATGCACCATCAATAACTCTAGGAGACTGGAAGTGAACGATAGGTTTTTATTAACAGCGAAAAAGGGACCACGCCCATGTCGAGACTGAGGGAGGAGCAGTGCCCCCAATCACCTTTATACAGGGGTCTGTGGGAGGAGCCACAGGAGCAGTCAGCAAAGGGGGGGGGGCATGTCCAGACAGGTATATATAGTTTACCACAGTGACATTTGCAATTTCCCAGTCTTCCGGATCCATTCCAGAATCTAGTAGTCATTACTAATGCCTCCACGATCTCTTCAGCCACCGCTTTCAGAACCCTGGAGTGTACACCATCTGGTCCAGGTAACTTATCTACCTTCAGACCTTTCAGTTTCCCAAGAACCTTCTCTTTAGTAATAGTAACTTCATGTTCCTCATGACTCCTGAAACTTCACCAAACTGCTAGTGTCTTCCACAGTGAAGATGCAAAATACCTAGTCAGTTCATCCGCCATTTCCTTGTTACCCCATTATTACCTCTCCAGCATCGCTTTCCAGCTGTCCGATATCCACTCTTGCCTCTCTAATACACTTAACGTATCTGAATAAACTTTTAGTATCCTCTTTAATATTATTGGCTAGCTCACTTTTTTATTCCATCTTTACCTTCTTAATGACTTTCTTAGTTGCTTTCTGTTAAAAGCTGCCAAATCCTTTATCTTCCCACTAATTTTTGCTCTATTATATGCCCTCTCATTGTCTTTTATGTTGGTTTTAATTTCTCTTGTTAGCCACAGTTGTGTCATCTTGCCTTTAGAATATTTCTTCATCTTTGGGATAGGTATATATATCCTTTGCCTTTCACATTGTTTCTAGAAATTCCAGCCATTCCTGCTGTGTTATCATCCCTGCCATATATATCCTTTGCCTTTCGGATTGCTTCTAGAAATTCCAGCCATTCCTACTCTGTTATCATCCCTGCCAGTGTACTTTTCCAATTAATTCTGGCCACCTTTTCTCTCATGCCTCTGTAATTCCCTTTACTTCACTGTAATATTGATACATCTGACTTTAGTTTCTCCTCAAATTTCAGGGTGAATTTGATCATATTATGATCACTTTCTCCTAAGGTTCCTAATTGTTCTGTAATCAATTCTATTCCATCGCACAACACCCAATCCAGAACGGCCAATCCCGTAGTGGACTCAACTACGAGCTGTTCTAAAAAGCCACTTCATAGGCACATTGAAATGCACTCTCCTCGAATCCAGCACCAACCTGATTTTCCCAAACCTTTAAACATAATTTCTATAACCACATACATTTGATGCAGCGACTGTTCACCATTTCATAATACACTGAATATTGTGTAAGGGCAGTCAGGTGGTGCATCTTGTAGAACTGCTTCATCACAGCTCCAGTGATGTCTGGTGCTGTCTCTGGAGTTTGCACAGTATTCCTCCGACCACATGATTTCACCCAGGTTTTCTCCCACATTACAAAGACATGTGGATTGGTGGGTTAACTGGCCATGGTAAATTAGCCCTATTGTGTGTGTGTGTGTGTGAGTGGTAGAATCTGGAGGAACTGTCAGGATTTGTGGAAAATAGGATACTAGGAAAATTAGTGGAAAATGGGATCACTATGAACGGCTAGGTCTCACAGGATAAAGTAACTCCTTCCTACATCACAAGGAAATATGCCTCATTTGAGTGGCATAAATAGGCTTTTTCCAATGAGATTGGGTGAGACTAGAACTGGAGGTCACAGGTTAAGGGTGAAATGTCTCAAGGAAACGGGTGGGGGGCAACTTCTTCACTCAGAGGGTGGTGTAAGTGTGGAACAAGCTGCCAGAGGAAGTAGTGGATACAGGTTCAATTTCAACACTTAAGTGAAGTTTGGATATATACACAGTGGGAGGACTATGATCCAGATGTGGGTCGATGGGACTAACTAGGCAGAATAACAGTCCAGAAAGGACTAGATCAGCCAAAGGGCCTTTCTCTTTGCTGTAGTGCTCTATGACTCTATAACTAAACTAAACTAGTATTATACAACTAGTTGGAAATAGTCGGTTTGCAATTATTATTTATGTTAGGCTCACTCCTTATATTTTGGTCAAAGGAATATATATTAACCTAGCAAAAAGAAGTTACACTATTCATGCTTACTGACCTAATTGAGGCACTCTGTTCAAATTTAATCAATCTATTTGCATTATTCTAGTTCAGAGGAGCTTAGCTGATCAGCCCAGCACTGATGTTTCCTAACAGACATTGATGTTTTGAAATTAGGTGCCCTGTAATGCAACACTAAAGGGTTACACTCACTGCATAGCAGCTCAGAAGCATCAATACTAAAACATTTCTCTTTGTTTTGTACACGCACTTTAAATGAGCAAAATCACTTGCCAGTCATTCAAAGCTCCAGTTTATTATGTTAATTTGAACCTGCGCTCAGTAGGTTTCTGAACAGTGGTGGGATGGAGGGGTGCAGGGATGGTGGTTGGGAATGGTACTGAGGAAGAAGATTGGTCATGATCTTGACAAATGGTAGAACAGACTCCATTGGCCAGAGTTTGCCTCTTGTTTCTGTTTCTCATTTTCTTAGAAAGAAACAAAAGAGGATAATAGGACAATAGGACTCCTGACCTCACTGTCTATCTTGTTATGGACTTGTAACTTCTTGCTTACCGCACTGTAGCTGCTACACTTCATTCTGCATTGTTATTTGTTTGCTTACCTTGTTCAATTCAATGTACTGTCTACCGATCTGATCTGTATGCAAATTACAAGCTTCTCACTCAATCTCGGAACAGGTGACAAGAACAAAGCAATTCCAATCAAATCTACCGGCAGTGAAATAGGAGAAAGCAGTGGACAGGTGATATGGAAGGGGATGCAACTGAAGGCAGAACTTCTGGATTAGAAGAATGCCATCTTTAATTGGGTAAACCTGCCAGGGTAAAGTGAAACCAATGACTGACTGGTAAATCTGTAAACAGAAGACTTTTTTTTGAGGTATTTCAAGATTAGGTTCCTTCAAAGAAGACTGGAGAGGACTGAAAGCTAGGGCTCCCTGGAGGATGAAGAAAATGATTTTGTGATTAAAAGAACCAAAAGAGGGAAGCATGAACTCAGAAATGGAAAGCAAGGCAAGCACAGAAGGAACATGAAAACTGAATTGTAGTTAATTTATGGGAAGCCTGGACATTTTCTGTGGATTTGTGAATGGCAAGCAGGAACAGAGGAAGGCTGGGGCTAACGAGGGACTGATAGTTAATCAATGCAGAGTGCCAGTGGGCAAGGATACCGTAAATACTGAGTGAGTTGTTTCTAATGGCCTGTGCATTCATGTATTAACTTTATTGTTTTTGCCTCACCATAATCCGATTGGAAGATCTGTCGAATAAGTAGGAGAAACCACTCTTCTGTCAGGCCACCCATGTCTAATCCAGCTTCTCCAACAAATGTGACTTTCAATTTTTTTTTCAACTCTGCCCTTTTTCTTGTTAACTGAAAATGTAAAGAGATGGTCATAAAGCAGGTCACACAGAGAATACCAGTGCATTTTAAATTTTAAAATAGGATTATGCAAAATGGAAAAAGTAACATGGACTATATAAAGAGCAACATTGTAAAAGTCTATATATTTTATATTAAAATAGAAATAAAATTTACTACCTGCACTATTTTAAAGGCAATTTTGACGGCTGAGTAATTACATACAATTACAAGCCGACATTAAAACAAGTTATTACTTGACAGAGTACTCAACACAGTCTGACAGGACATTGCTTGTACTTTCTTTGTATGAACCTTAGAAATTCTTTTTGTAAAAATGTTTGCACCTGTTATATGTAAACCACAAATTTAAAATCATTTTGTGCCTGTTTGGCAAAGCCGGTGCGCATCTCTGGTGAGGTCTTGCCCACCAGGAAGTTGCAGTAGAAACTTTCCCTCATGATTCACCTTCATGCAGGTTTGATTTGCCTGTGTATAGATAATGATGTTATCATGGTGCTGTGCTTCTGACTGACAACGGGTCAAAACGCTGCAACCTGTGGTTGATGTTGTTCACATATCAGAGAGTGACCATTGCTAAGTCTTTGAATCCACTGGGAAAGTTGAATCCCAATCTCTACAAACCCACAAGTAAACTGGAGTCTTTAGACTAGAGACAGCCTGTTCTGGGGGGTGAGTTGGAGGGAGGAACGGGGCCTGTTTTACGGTTCTTGTTTTGTTGCTTGGTGTATTCTGTTTTGTTGTGTTCCGCTGAGCATTGTGTAGCGCTCTGTCTGCAGTGGAACGCATGGCAACACTAGCGAGCTGCCCCAGCGCATCATGTTGGTTGTTAATGCAAACCAAGTTCAAAGTTCAAAGTAAATTTTATTATCAGAGTACATACATGTCATCATAAACAACCCTGAGATTCTTTGTTCTTGCAAGCATACTCAGCAATTCTATTGAAGAGTAACTACAACAGGATCAATAAAAGATCAACCAGAGTGTAGAAGACAACAAACTGCAAATGCAAATATAAATAAATAGCAATAAATAATGAGAGCATGAAGTAACAAGTTAAAGAGTTGTTAAAGTGAGATCACTGGTTGTGGGAATATCTCACTGGAAGGGCAAGTGAGTGTACTTATCCTCCTTGTTCAAGAATCTGATGGTTGAGGGTAGTAACTGTTCTTGAACCTGGTGGTGCGAGTCCTGAGGCTCTTGCACCTTCTACCTGATGGCAGCAGTGGGAAAAGAGCATGGCCTGGGTGGTGAGGATCTTTGATGATGGATGCTGCTTTCCTGCGACAGCGTTTCATGTAGATGTGCTCAATGGTTGGAAGAGATTTACTGGGCCAAATCCACTACCTTTTGTAAGATTTTCCATTCAGAGGTATTGGTGTTCCATACCAGGCCATGGTGCAGCCAATCAATATACTCTCCACTACACATCTATTGAAGTTTTGTCAAAGTTTTTGATGTTATGCCAATTCTCCCGCAGACACCTAAGGGAGTAGGGGTGTTGCCGTGCTTTCTTCGCAATTGCATTTATATGTTGAGTCCAGGACAGGTCCACTGAAAATGGTAACACCCAGGAATTTAAAATTGCTAAACTTCACCTCTGATCCTCTGATGAGGACAGGCTCATGGACCTTTGGTTCTGTCCTCTTGAACTTTACAATCAGTTCTTTGGTCTTGCTGACATTGAGTAAGAGGTTGTTGTTATGGCACCACTCAGCCAAGTTTTCAATCTCCCTCCTCTATGCTGATTCTTCCCCACCAACAGTGGTGATGTCAGCAAAGTTGACTACGGTGTTGGAGCTATGCTTAGCCACACAGTAATAGGTGTAAAGTGAGTAGAGTAGGGGGCAAGGCACACAGCCCCATGGAGATTGTGGAGGAGGTGCTTTTGCCAGTCCAAACTGACTGGGGTCTACAAATGACGAAATCCAGGATTAAGTTGTACAAGGATGTATTGAGGCCAAGGTCTTGGAGCTTATTGATTAGTTTTGATGGGATTATGCTATTAAATGCCAAGCTGTAATCAATAAAGAGCATAGCAATGTATGCATCTTTTCTGTCCAGATGTTCCAGGGCTGTGTGAAGAGCCAATGAGATGGCCCTGTTGTTCCAGTAGGCAAATTGGAGCAGATCCAAGTTGCCTGTCAGACAAGAGCTGATATACTGTATTTCATTACCAACATCTCAAAACACTTCATCACTGTGGATGTAAACGCAACCAGGAGATAATCACTGAGGCAGTTCCCCATGCTCATCCTGGGCACCGGTATAATTGAAGTCTGCTTGAAGCAGGTATGTATCACATCCTGTTGAAGTGAGAGGTTAAAGATATCAGTGAACCCACCAGCCAGATGGCCAAAACAGGTTTTTAGTACATGGCAGGTACACTGTCTGGTCCATATGTTTTCCTTGGATTCACAGTCCTTGGATTTCACCGTATGTTTTGAAGTACATGTGCTAAATGAATAAACATAAATCTGAAGGAGAAGACCATGCAGAAGATCAGAAATCATAGAGAATTAAAATACACAATTGAACCTCGACTTCCTTTTCATTGACTCCCACAATTGATCTCATGTGTTGCTTTTCTTTGATGGACACCACATATAAAGCTTTCAGCACCTGTGAAACAGGTGCTGTGATCTCTGGACCCAACAGAAGCCGGTAAACCATAAGACATATAGAAGTCCTCCAACAGTAGCACAGGCAGTGCAAGAGATTATGTCTGTCAAATGCAAGTCAGCTCAAGGCTTCCAAACACAGAGAAAATGATGACCATGTTGCAGTTTGTATAGTGGCACCCAGTGTGGCATTAGGGCAAAACCTCGCATCCAACAAACGTACCAAAAATAGGTCAAATCCAAATTTTTACAATCAGCAAGAATTTTTTTTTGTTCCTTTCATGTATCTTTTAAGGCAGACAAGCAAACCAACTGGTTCAGACTGTGTTTACGATGTGGTTGTGTGTTATTTACAGCTCTCTTCCTATCTCCTTCTTAATCATCTCTGCTTTGTACTCGCCTTGCACATGAAGACTTTGGTTGCAGCTGTTAATATTCTCATTCAAGTTGTAACCTTTTCATTCTGAAAACAGATAATGTACCTTTGGATCACATATAAAATGTGCAACAGATTATTTATTTGCTGCACAATGTCTTCAGTCAAACTGGCCAAGGACTGATATAATCAGGTTATGGTATCATAATTATGTTCTGTAATAGTATTCGTTTACCTAGAGATAGGTTCTGTGCAGAACAGTTAAGTTGCACAGTCATGACTTGATTCCAAGATTTTCCCATCAAAGTTTGAATCTATAAATTAATTCTATATATTGACAAGTTTTCTGTGAAATTCTATTTGCTGTTAGGACTAAATTTCCCTTCTCATCATTTGAAGCCGTGTTCTGTTGTTCATTTGTCATGCATAATATCTCAATTAGCCTAAATCTACTTGAATATCACATCAGGGCATGTTCTACTGAAGTTACGAGCATGTTCTGTTTTCCTTACAAATCTACTTTTCCAGAAATATAAAACCTTTTTGTAGGTTACTATTCTCTCCATCTCCATTATCCGTTCACCTTGTGAGAGCCACATCATGACAATTTATTGGATATAATGTGTCCTCAACAACCTCTGCTACTATAATTAGACAGTGTTATTGTAATCATGAAAGCCTTAGGAATCTTAACTTCAATTTTTGTGATATCCCATTAATAATTAACTGGCTGAATCAACAGCATTGGATCTTTAAAAAACACAAAATGCTGGCAGAACTCAGCAGGCCAGACAGCATCTATGGGAGGAGGTAATAACGACGTTTCGGGCCGAAACCCTTCATCAGGAGTGAAGTAACATGGGATGGTCGAGGGTGGATAAGAAGTGGGGGGAGGGATGAAGTAGAGAGCTGGGAAGTGATATGCTGGAGGGAAATGGGCTAGGAGGAAGGTGGAGAATTATGGGAAATAAAAGAGAAAGAAAGGTGGGGCTGGGGGGGAGAGATTATAGTGGGGGGGGGGGGAAGAGAGAGAAAGAGAACCAGACTAAAATTATAGATAGGGATGAGGGTAAGGGTGGGGGGCAGGGGTATCAACGGAGGTCAGTGAGTTGGATGTTCATGCTGGCAGGAAGGAGGCTACCTAGGTGGGAGCTAAGGTATTGTTCCATTGACCTGCGTGTGGCCTCACTGGCGAACACTGAACACCGAACACCGGCGCTCGGTCCTCCAGCAGTGGTGGGATCTCCCTGTGGCCACACACTTCAATTCCACAGACCACTCCCACTCCAACATGTCTGTCCATGGCGTTCTCTACCGTCAAGATGAGGCCACACGCAGGTCAATGGAGCAATACCTTATCTCCCGCCTAGGTAGCCTCCTACCTGCCGGCATGAACATCCAACTCACTGACCTCCATTGATACCCTTACCCCCATCCCTATCTATTATTTTAGTCTGGTTCTCCTTTTCCCTCCTCACTATAACCTCCTCCCAGCCCTACCTTTCTTTCTCTTTTATTTCCCATAATTCTCCACCTTCCCCCTAGCCCATTTCCCTTCAGCCTATCACTTCCCAGCTCTCTACTTCATCCCTCCAGCCACTTCTTATTCCCCCCCCCCAACCATCCCATGTTACTTCACTCCTGATGAAGGGTTTCGGCCCGAAACGTCGTTATTACCTCCTCCCATAGATGCTGTCTGGCCTGCTGAGTTCTGCCAGCATTTTGTGTTTTTTATTTATTTCCAGCATCTGCAGATTCACTCGTGTTACCATTGGATCTTTAGCTATTTTATTCTCCTTCTTCATATTTGAATCTGGTTGCCCAACATATCGAGCTTAAGGCATTTCTCAAAATAACCAAAAGAATTAAGCTTGGAGCAAGTAAACTAGAATATGAGCAGAAGTACTTAGATTTGTGAGTACCCATTCCATAGGAAAGTTATCTTCTCCCAAATAAATATTAGATTTCATTTTGTGACACAATTGGAACAGTTTTCTCATTCCTTCAGGCATTTGTTTCTTTCAGGCAATTTAATTCTAAAGTTACTTTAAACATAATGGATTATTCTTAAAAGTGAACATGATAGACCTTATAATAACAAAAGTCTCATTGTTTACATTGCCATTCCTCCCATGAGGTTTGTTTGTGTGCATATGCACTTATTCACACCCTTAATAATAAATCACTGTTTAACACTGACAAATAAATGGACAGCATATTTGACATAGTACCTTCCACTGAACCTGATCATCAAAACCTATTCCTGAGGGTGGCTGTGTGACTAATGATGTCTACTAATCTGCTCAATCACTCCCTACAGTATGTTGACTGTTATCTATTTAGTACTATTGGATAATTTCCCACCTATCTTCCTCAAAAATTAGTATTTTTGAACCCTATTTTAATGATTAAGTTGGCAAAATGTATTCTACAACAAGGAGTAAAACCAATTATAACTAAAACCATTGCAGCTGCTCATGGTTGATACATCTTTAGACAACAGTATTTATTTTAAAAAGTGCACTGTACCTTCGTATGCCTGTCTTATTAAAGACATTTAAGTATTGGCATATGAAAATAAGTACCATGTTCCTGTGGAGCAATTTATAATTATTTCAATTCAAATTAACTGCACCATCACATGACATTTATGATTCAGAAAGAGCTACATTTTGTCATATTCTGAGTTATAAAAAGCAGATCAAAGATGTGAAAGGTCTACATCTTGCTCAGTGGAGAGTAAGGTGCATGCATCATATCAGTAGGGCAGAGCAAATCAGTGAATGTTTGGTTGAAGGGTGGTTCCTGCAAACTTCTACAGTGTATGAAACATAAGGAATAGAATACAGGCCTTTCAATTCAATGTGGAAGCAGTCTCTCCTTTGTATGTTCATCATTGCGGAGTGCAGGTAGAATTTTGGTTTTAGGTGGCAGTGTTACCTTGTGGGACAGGTACCCTGTTGTTGAAATGTTGGATGGGGAACGGGTAGGAAATCAGAACTGTGAGTATTCCTTGGAGTCTTAGGAGAGGACATCATGATGGACCGTTGGCAGGGAAGGGAATATGACAATAGACAATAGGTGCAGAAGTAGACCATTCGGCCCCTCGAGTCTGCACCGCCATTCTGAGATCATGGCTGATCATTCACTATCAATCCCCAGTCCCTGCCTTGTCCCCATATCCCTTGATTCCCCTATCCATCAGATATCTATCTAGCTCCTTCTTGAAAGCATCCCGAGAATTGGCCTCCACCGTCTTCCGAGGCAGTGCATTCCACCCCTCCACAACTCTCCGGGAGAAGAAGTTTTTCCTCAACTCTGTTTTAAATAACTGACCTCTTATTCTCAATCCATGCCCTCTGGTACTGGTCTCTCAACATCTGGAACATATTTCCTGCCTCAATCCTATCAAATCCTTTAATTATCTTAAATGTTTCAATCAGATCCCCTCTCAATCTCCTCAATTCCAGTGTGTACAAGCCCAATCTCTCCAATCTCTCTGCGTAAGACAGCCCTGCCTTGCGCAGATTAGAATATGATTGGGTATGATTGGGTCTGGGCAAAGAACAGGCTGGGAAACAGGTGTGGGATGTTGAATTTCCCCTTGGGGATGAATAAAGTATCTATCTATCTATCTGAATCCCAATAGAGGGCTATTACAGGGATATTTTGTTTTTATTTATAGCGGACATACCTGAAACTGGTAATGGTGCTGAGTCCTATGATAAGTTTTCAGTGTACTTTTTGCTGAAATTGACAGGGAGGAGGAAAGGCTCAGGATACAGGAAAATGTGGATCAGCTGGTTAATGGGGTAGAGCAATGGCAGATGAAATTTAATCCTGATACTCCAAAGCATCTTTAGAATTATAGTAGATATGGGTAGAATATACTGTACACAATGAATGATCTGGCTCCAAGGTGTATTAAAGAAGAGAGATCTTGGTGTACAAGACTAAAGATACCTGAAGCTGGTAGCACATGTAGATAGAAGTGCATACAGGTCGCTAGTTTTCGTTAGCTGGGGCACAAAGTACAAGAACAGGGAAGTTACGGTTCAGCCAGCAGTCTGGGAAAGCAGATGATATGTAGTTGACATTAAGTCTGGATTAGACCTTCCACATGGGTTGAATTCTACAGGGATAAGCTTGTTGGCCTTGTAGAAATATTGCTATTAATTCAATGCTATTGTACCACACCTTCACACAAATTCATTGTTTACAGTATTTTAAAATAATCTTAATTCACCTATTATAGTCCCAATAAAGAGGGACTAATAATAATTATTAACAAGAATTTTGCAGTTACTTTTGCTATTGCAGTTACTTGGAAATCGGATACACATTTAAGTATAGATTCTTGGAAGAAAGAAATCTATGGTTGTATTCCATTAGAAAAAATTACTTATAATTTAAGAGATAAATATGAAACATTTCTGAAAATTTGGAGCCCTTATTTACAAAAGACAGGATTAAATATATAGATGCTCTGAAGATGAAACAATTGGTTATTAGGGGAAAGAAATAAATATACATATTAAAGTTATTATGAATTCCATGGAGCATGTGGAGATCTTCCAACAACCAGGCATTCTTTCTTTCTTTCTTTTTTTTTCTATAGGGCAGTTAGGGGGGAGGGGTTAAGGGGAGGGGGTAAGGGTTATATACATTGTTTTTTCATACTTTGTAACCATTTAAAAATGTAATAAAAAAAGTTTAAAAAAAAAGAATTAAAAATCCACCTTACCTCATCCAGAGAATCATTAACTAGATGCAATCGCCTCACTTTAATGTTTAGGAAAAGCATGTTCATGTCTGGCCTCTGTTTGCGGGAAACTTTATCAAGTAAGCTTTGCTACATGGAAAGAAAAGACAACTACTAACTACTAAGGTTTTTAACATTTGCGAACAATGGAAACTATCTCTGATTGTTTATGAGATGAGAAAGATGAGGCCAGGAAAAAGAACTTTATCACTTTTTTTCCCACGCAATGTCATACAGAGGCTTTCAAAGTGCCTTTATTCATTCTGGTCAACCTCTTATTCTATAATGACCAAAAATCAAATTAGATATTGGTGCTTCTCCCTTGAACCTTCAAAGATCAAAGCTCAAAGGTACACTGGAGTCCAATAGTTGAAGCCTCACGGCCAATGACTGGAGACTGGAGGCCTGTCCTGGAGATGGAGGAACGTCCGTGTGTGTGGTGGGGAGAGGGAGTACCGCAACTTGTTTTGCTGCTGTTGTTTTGTTGCTTGTTGTGTTCTGTGTTGTTCTGCCAAGCAGTGTGGAAATGTTACGTTGGCACTGGGCTGCCTCCAGCACGTCCCTAAGCCTGCTGATTGTCAGCGCAAATAATGCATTTCGCTCAATGTTTCTGGGAACTTGTGATGAATAAATATGAATCTGGATATATGGCAGTACTTGGTGTTTAAACTGATAACAGTGCATTCATTTTTACCAGTTGTTATGGAATTAGAATATTGTGTATTGTGTAGTAATATCTGAGTAATATCATAAATACATTGTTTGATTAAGCATTGTTTGTTTGTTTAAATAATTCATTATGGACTATATGTAAAATTACAGGAATGGCATACGTCATTATGTTACCATGTTGTAAGTGTGTGCATCACTTAAAGTAAAGGAATAAAGTTTATGAGTTCTCCTGGCTCCAATACTCCAAATTAGGCCTCACCAATCTCTTATCTATTTTCAACATAACTTTCCGTCTCCTGTACTCAATACTTTGATTTATGAAAGTCAATGTGTGGAAAGCTTTCTTTACAACCCTATCTCATGTGACACTACTTTCAGTGAATTATGGACCTGTATTCCCAGATTCCTTTGTTCTACCACACTCCTCAATGCCCCACTATTCACTGTGTAACAGCTACCCTGGTTAGTCTTTCCGAAGTGCAACACCTCACAAGACTGCATTACATTGCATGTGACACTTTTCAGCCAGTCCGGATCCCACTGCAAACCATGATAGCCTTCCCACTGTCTACTATTCTTGGTGTCATCTGCAAATTTGCTGATCCAGTTAACCACATAGTTAACCAGATAGTTAATCCAGATAGTTTGTTATAGATGAGAAACAACAACAGACCCAGCACTGATTCCTGCCGCTCCCCACTAGTCACAGACCTTCAGATATTCAGCCATCTACTACCACCCTCTAGCTTCTCCACAAAGCCAGTGCTTAACCTAGTTCACTACCTCATCGTGAATGCTGAATAACAGAAGTTTTTGACCCGCATCCAATGCAGGACCTTGTCAAATGCCTTTCTAAAGCCAATGTTTTATAGTTACAAAATACAGCATTGAGCAGTGTTTGTATCTACTTCGTGACACCATTTCAACTTAAATGCAAGCTCATTGGAAAGAGTTGTAAGGATTCTTTGCATGAGAGTCCAATAATTCCATGGAATGTTGAACAGCAAGTCCTGTCATTAAAGTTTGAAAACTGAATCTTCAACAAGGTAAAATCCAAAAAGTAGTTGAAACTATAATTTGAATTTCACCTCACACATGACAGTCCCGGAATATAAAATATATACTGCTATATTCCCAGAATATAAAAAAATACACTAAAACATGTCCTTGCAGATATAAAGGGTCTATTGACAACTCTCAGTCAGGTTTGATTCCACAAAATCTACTTACCCTGGCTACCGTGATCATCTGCTGTTCAGAATCTCTCTGGATAATAACTTTTTTAGCTGCCAGTGAGAGAATGAAAGGGAACTGGCAAAAGGTAAACCTACAGTGTAATGAAAAAAAGGCAAAGTTATCATAGTCTTCTGTACCTGCAACCATTATATTTAAAATATCTTCAGTGAGTTCATATTTAACTGCTGCTGCAAGGTTTATATTACAGGGCAGTACATATCCAGCTGCTTACCATTTCAACATACATTCCACTCAAAGGTAAAGCCAAGTCAGAGAAGACCTTGTGGAACCATGCGCACAAGAGGTTCTGCAGATGCTGAAAATCCAGAGTATCACACACAAAATGATGGAACCCTCAGCAGGTCAGGCCACATGCATGAAAAGGAATAAAGAGTTGAGGTTTCGGGCTGAGGCCCTTCATCAGGAGATGTGATTCAGTGCTGATAACCATTCAGACCAAAAAGTACTCAGAAGCCAGTCACATAGCTGGGCCGCAAACACTTCAAAAGCAGGTGATAGGCTTTGAAAGCTGGCAAGCTGGAAGACAATGGGGTCTGAGCTAATACAGTCATGGCTGATGGACCTGCAGGTATTTGAAATGCATGAAATGCAAGTACAAGTCAGATCGATAAATGAAGATGCAGCGTGGACAATAGTTGAATGAGCGGCAACCCTTTAGAATTGACTACTCATTTATGTACTGAAAATTAGGGATTTTCAATAAAACTTGCTTGGCAAAGTTCATTCCCTGTAGAAAGATTACTTAAATAGACCACATTTATCTTGTCTGCATATTTATTTTTGAATACAGATTAACTATACTGACAAATATTACAAATACTGATATCATTATCAACCAGCAATGTAATCAAAAATGTCCTCAGATTAAAGCCTCCAAACATAATTTTTAGATGTAAATGTTAGAAACACAAGATTTAATGCATTAACTTATATTTATGTTCACAATATGATGTCCTGCTGGTCATGCTGAATATATTTTGTTTAAATAAAGATATCTCAAGTTTTAATAGAAAGAGCAGTGAGTTTATAAGGTTTAAAATGACCCATTTGATACATTGGAAATGAGATTTTAAATTTTGGGACATCTCCTGTGAAAACGTGTTGACACCATGGTGCTGCCGAAGTGTGTTGTAATGTGCCCATTGTGCTTATGAGGGCACTATTGTACTGTATTTGCAAATCGATAGAATTTTATTCTGCTTTGCATTAAACACACACAAGAAAAGGGAAAAAGTAATTTGTACTTCCTATCAGTGATGCTTTCAAGTGATTGCAAAAACTGCTGATTATATAACAGTCTAAAAATACAAAATACAGAATTTAATTTACAAGCTACCAGTTATAGTTTCTCTGCATTTCAAATAAAGTGGAACAAAAGAGATGACACTTGTTTTGATGTACGTGACCTAGAAGAACCAGAAGACAGAAAAACGAAGACAAACAGAATCATTAGTCACGTGTCAATGTTTAGGTGACTGAAGGTGAACATAGCTGCTCTAGCTACAGTGCCATAAAACGTTAAACTGGCAATCGGGTGCGGTATCAGGTGTGTGTTGCTCTGTTGAAGGTGCCATTTCCTGTAGATCATTGAGGCTCAGTCTGCTCCCTTGAATGAGTGCCAAGAAATGCAATGGCACTATATTGACGGTCATGGAGTTATCCCCAATCTCATGAACAGGGTCATTCAATACACCATGTAAGCAGGTCCTTATCCAACTATAGTCAATTAGGTCTTGCTCAGTACTATAAGCTGCACTTTTCCAATATAATGACATTTAAGAAGCAAAACAATAAGTTAGAGATATCCTGAACGGGATGTAACATGTGCTGTATAATTTCAAGTCCTACTCTATTTTGACCAACATGTTATTTTATTTCAACCAATAACCAGACCAGACCTGTGAATATGAGGTAGCTCTTGTGAACATAGAGCATGGGTCCTTTAACCCACAATGTGGTGCCGACATCAACTCAGTGGTCACTTTTTTGGGTACTGGAGTGGAACCTGGTGTGGTATTCGGCTGCTGAAACCCATCCACTTCTAGATTTGATGTGTTGTCCCTTCATTTATGCTTTTCTGCACACCACTGTAGAAACACGGTGCTATTTGAGTCAGTCACCTTCCTAACAGTTTGAACCCATCTGGCCATTCTCCCCTGACCTCTCTCATCAACGAGGCCCTTCTACACACAGGACTGCCGCTCACTGGATGTTTTTTCCCATTCATCTTGCCATTCCCTGTAAACTCTAGAGACTGCTGCGTGTGAGAATCCCAGAAGAACTGCAGTTTGTGTGATATTCAAACCACTCGATCTGTCACCAACAATGATTCCACAGTCAAAGTCACTTAGATCACATTTCCTCCCCATTCTGATGTTTGGTCTGAACAACAACTGAGCCTCTTGACCTTGTCTGCATGCTTTTCTGCAATGAGTTGCTGCACATAATTGGCTAATTAGGTATTTGCATTAATGAGTAGGTGTACCTAATAAGGTGGCCACTGGGTGTATATACACCCACTGCATGCACATTACCCTCTGTTTTTCTTTCATCTATTTCCTATCTAAGCTTGTATCTGCCTCTACCAACACTCTCAGCAGTGCATTCCAGGCATCTATCAGTGTGTAGAGAATTCCCAGGATTATCCCTATTACCTTTTTTGAGTAATGAAACAATGTTTGCCATCTTCCAGTCCTTTGGTAGTACTCTTGTGGCCTGGGAGGATGCCAAGATAATTGTTAAAGCTGTAGCAATCTCTTCCACCATTTTCCATAGTAACCTGGGGTATATCCTGTCTAGCCTTGGGGATTTATCTATCTTAAAGTTTTTCTGAAGCCCCAATACTGCCTCTTTCTTAACCTTGACATGTTCCAGCACATTAGCCTGTTCTACACTGACCTCACATTCGCCACTGTGCCTGGTCTATAAACTGATAACAGTGGGTTTGCTGGTGAAAGTTTTGCCTCATGCATTCTAAAACAGCAAAGGCTCCGGAGAGGTTTTTCTGGATGAGCCTGCAGACTGAGCTCAGACTAAAGAGGGCAACAATTCTGATGACCTCAATTTCAACCGGTGAAATGCAGCCATTATGAAATGGAATCACTTTCATCTTGGGCCTTTGAAATGGACAATTAAGATCAAGTAGAAGCCCGAGCGTTCTGAAAAAAGTTCTTAAATTAAAAACAGACCTGTCAACATTTGTACTTGAATCATGAAAGCACAGCTCTGTGTTGTGTGAGAAGCAGAACGATGAGTCCTCGGAAAGATCTTTAAAGGTGAATCACTAATTGTGAAGTAATTACATGGATAGAGAAAAGGATATTAAGCAAACACTTTAAACATCTAACGGTAGGGAGTGTGTAGTAACAATCCATTAAGAAAGGTACCTCCTTCAATGAGCTCAGTGTGTTATTGATGCTGAGCCCAAATTGCACATAAGCAGAGGTCCCTTGCAATAATAACTCAACAAAAGCAGGAAAACTGGGATTTTTTTTTGTCCATAAGGGGCACAAAACTGCTCTCAACACTCCCAGTGAGGCCTCACTAATGATATGAAGTCTCAGCATCTCATCCTTGCTTTTATATTCTAGTCCTCTCAAAATGAATACTAACATTGGGGCACTGAACTCATGACTACACAGATTTACAGAAATTTGCTAGAAATCTACTGGCCACTCCCTGTTTGACCCGCTGCCGTCCAGCAAAAGGTTCAGGACACTAAAAGCCAGAACAAATAGACTGAGGAACAGCTTCTACCCCAGAGCTGTGGCCTCCATCACACCACTCCCACAGAACAATGACTGAAACTGTGAGCACACACAAGGAATCAAATACTTGCAATAACAGCACTTTGTGCATTACTGTGATGTTCTGGTGCTGCTGCAACTTATTTTCTGCTACTTATCTATTAATACTGTTTTTCTATTACTGTCTTGTTTTTATCTACCGCTTTATTTAACTGCCTGAGAGGAAGCCAAACAGAGTTTCATTGTATCTATGTATAATAGACAATAGACAATAGGTGCAGAATTAGACCGTTCGGCCCTTCGAGCCTGCACCGCCATTTTGAGATCATGGCTGATCATCTACTGTCAATACCCGGTTCCTGCCTTGTCCCCATATCCCTTGATTCCCCTATCCATACAATACCTATCTAGCTCCTTCTTGAAAGCATCCAGAGAATTGGCCTCCACTGCCTTCCGAGGCAGTGCATTCCAGACCCCCACAACACTCTGGGAGAAGAAGATTTTCCTTAACTCTGTCCTAAATGACCTACCCCTTATTCTCAAACCATGCCCAGCATCTGGAACATATTTCCTGCCTCTATCTTGTCCAATCACTTAATAATCTTATATGTTGCAATCAGATCCCCTCTCAATCTCCTTAATTCCAGCATGTACAAGCCCAGTCTCTCTAAACTCTCTGCGTAAGACAATCCAGACATCCCAGGAATTAACCTTGTGAATCTACGCTGCACTTCCTCTACAGCCAGGATGTCCTTCCTTAACCCTGGAGACCAAAACTGTACACAATACTCCAGGTGTGGTCTCACCAGGGCCCTGTACAAATGCAAGAGGATTTCCTTGCTCTTGTACTCATTTCCCTTTGTAATAAAAGCCAACATTCCATTAGCCTTCTTCACTGCCTGCTGCACTTGCTCATTCACCTTCAGTGTCTGATGAACAAGGACTCCTAGATCTCTTTGTATTTCTCCCTTACCTAACTCTACACCATTCAGATAATAATCTGCCTTCCTGTTCTTACTCCCAAAGTGGATAACCTCACACTTATTCACATTAAATGTCACCTGCCAAGTATCTGCCCACTCATTCAGCCTATCCAAGTCACCCTGAATTCTCCTAACATCCTCATCACATGTCACATTGCCACCCAGCTTAGTATCATCAGCAAACTTGCTGATGTTATTCTCAATGCCTTCATCTAAATCATTGACGTAAATCGTAAACAGCTGTGGTCCCAATACCGAGCCCTGTGGCACCCCACTAGTCACCACCTGTCAATCCGAGAAACACCCATTCACCGCTACTCTTTGTTTTCTATCTGCCAACCAGTTTTCTATCCATGTCAATGTCTTCCCCCCAATGCCATGAGCTTTGATTTTACCCACCAATCTCCTATGCGGGACCTTATCAAATGACAATAAAGATCATTCATTCGAAAGAAACCTTAAACTAGCAACACAGATAAAATGCAGGTTCAACCACCAATATTAAATTTCTGTGTAAGGAGAGACTTACTTTCCACAGAGCCATCCTTGCCCTTACACAAGCATGTAAAATATGATTTGTTGGATCAAGTTTCTGCCTGATTATGCTGAGTTTCTTGCAGAATTTGCCTAAAATTGGCACAACTAATACAATTTTTGCATGGTTTTAAGTTCAGCAGAACTTGAGCATTCACAGTAATTTTCTCTGGATCCATGTAATGATGGAGGATGGGGGGCATGCTAACCAGGGTGACCTAATCACCATTGAGAGTTTCCAGCAAGTTTGGTCACTTGGGAAAACTTTTAAGAAGATTCTAAAGAATTAACGTTTGATGAAGGAGCACCAACAGGCCCAGTTTAAAGACTTCTAAATGTACTTCATTGCTACTACCATAATAGATAAAACATATTCTGCTTATTTGCAATGTCATTTTCAGTATTTATAAATTAAGTTAATGGTGGTGGATTCACACCATAAAATTCAAGTATTCTTTGCAACTTTTCTTCATAGGCAGTCACTGGTGTACAATAATAATTTGCTTCTACATCAATTTGGTGGGTTCGGAGAAGGCTGACTAAGCCAATGTAGGAAACACAGGCTCTTCCACTGATAGGGCAAGAGTTGGATGGAGGAGGTAGGTGAGTGTTTTGTGAGTAGCTTCCTTCCATCACTTACACAGGGCCTCCATACAAGCTTGAGATTATCGATAGCCTCCCAAATTCCCTTCTCCACTTTTAGTAGTAAAGGACCAGAAATTATCCAAAGATGACATGGATGCTGCAGATTTGAGCCCATTTGAGCCATTCAGACTAAACTCCAAGTCATCACTGTGTTGTAAAGATAGAGATATCACATGTTAGATAACCAATTACAGCCCATAGCTGGAAAGCCCAGTTGTCCAATGAGCTGAACAATTTTGCCTGAAAAGCACTGCCTCAAGCTAGCCAAATTTACCTACCTCCCTGCCCATCAGCCACCAGCCTGTGGTAAATAAGAACCCAAGAAATCAGTAGCAGCGGTTGGAGTCTTACACAGTGAAAATCTTCTTTTCATAGGTTATGACTTAAGATTGAGATTGACTTGCACCCATTTCAGTTCTAAGGGTTCTAAGCTGGCTTTTAAAACTAAGCTGAGCTCTGCAGGCTCCACTGCAAGTGGGGTAGAGGGTTGGGACAGGATGGGCAGTTCGGGAGACAATGTACCACTTCCAGACTTTATAGCAGGCTCCCCCAGCATTGGATTAGAAGGCTTTCAGTTCCATTCTGAATACTCCTCCTTCACTTTGAGAAGTTGTGGGCCAGCAACTCCACAGATCAGTGGGGTTGCTGCACTTCTCCATGGAAGCTTTGAGAACATCCTTGTATTGTTTCTTCTCTCCTTCACTAATGCTTGCTTGTGACATAGCTCAGGAGTGTCTTTCGGAAGTTTGGTGTTGGACATTAGCTTACTTTTTACCTGCGTTCAACCCAGTGACTGTGCAGAATATTCCTCTCTAATGGGAAGCTGATTTTTAGCTGAAATTTCAGAAGCAGAAGAGCTAAGGAACATAACAGGAGTGAGCCATGTATATTCTTAATGCTGCTCCATCATTTAATAGGTTCATTGTTACAAATTGGTCCATTCTTTTATGTTTGTTACATAGGTTAATCTTTATCTCAGTACAATTTTACTGTACTAAATTCATATCCCTTGATTACCATTCATTGGTCTATTAAATAGTTAAGAAATTTTCCAAAGATTCATTATCACTGGATGAAGAAATTTCTTCTCACAGGAATCCTGAATGACCGTGTTATAAGGCTTCGGTCTAGTGATCTGAAGGTCACTGGTTCGAGCCTCACCTGAGGCAGCGTGTTTGTGTCCTTGATCACTGGTACCAAGCTGCTTGGGTCCTAGTGCCCTTCCCTTGGACAACGTCGGTGACATGGAGAGGGGAAGGCTTGCAGCTTAGGCAACTGCTGGTCTCTCATACAACCCTGCCCAGGCCTACACCCTAGAAACCTTCCAAGGTGCAAATTCATGATCTCACAAGACTAACGGATGCCTGAATAACCCCTTACTTTACAACTGTGTTCCAGATATCCAAGTCAGGAAAAAATATCTCCTGGTGTACTGAAAACAAGACAATATTGCTATAATAGAATGCATTGATGGCTAACAACCAGGGGCAGGTTTCAAGGTAAGCTAGAGTAGGTGAAGAAAGCATGAGTAACTAAGAACCAGTATTATAGAAAATAAAATTAATGTTAAGTCACAATATTCAACAATTCTCCTTCACAATTACCAGAGTGAATTAACTAAATTCGGAATCAATTTGAAGAACTAATCATAGAATTTTTTTTACCTCACTAGTTTATCCTAGACTTGAGGAGATGGTATAAGTCATATGCTGTTACTGATACTTTATTATCAGCCTAGAAAATGTTAAGTAACATCAAACTTAAGAATCATTAAAATACATTGATAAAGAAATTATGCAAATCAATAATTTGTTCATTATATAAGAATACATAGGTTTGTACTAACTTCCTTCTAACTTCAGATGTGGATTCCCCCTTTCATTCTCACCTGTGAGAATTTCCACAACACTGCCAGGTATGATAGTCCTCCATGAGATCAATATGGTCCAAGGTGGAGTTGTAGAAATCCATGAAGGGAAGAATTGGAGGATTTGCCAGACTATTTGCTGCATCTGTATTAATGGTACCGATTAAAACATCACTAAAATTTAACAACTGCCATTACGTTCATCATTGAAACTCCATGGGAATTTACCGCATTGAGTAATAATCATTAAAGCAACACTAAAATTTATTATCTCTAATAACAGCAACCATTACAACACTAGAATTTAACTACTGAATAATGGTACCTATTATAACACCACTAATGTAACCATTGAAATATCACTAAAGTTTAACAAATAAAATGTGTTCTCCATATAAATTATAGCCAAAAAATTGCATACATGACTAATTCACTTCATGGAAGAAGTCTCCCAGCTCATTGAGAGAGTGTTGGGTAATTTGCAATACCAATCCAAAATCTAATCCACTACTTTGACCTTTTCAATTTGCATTACTCATTTCCTCGCTTATGTAATGTTAAGAGATGCAGTTCTTCTTGCTTCAGTCACCAATCCCACATACGATAGTTCCACAAGCCTGCTGCACCTAAAAAAAATTCCTAATTTTTTTTCCCTCATTGCCTTAGTGTCTACACTGTAACAATCCTTTCATACTGCTTCCCCAACTACTCACAACACGAATTAAAAAGATTTTAAAAGCACAAATAAATTTTCTCCTAGTTTTCTCTGATTGAGCAGAAGCAGCTCAAACACTTCTACTAGCATTCGTTTCTCTTTCATGGTCATTTTAGTGAACCTACAGGAAATATATTATTTTTTTAACATATTGGTACACCAATATTTATTAGTGTTCTAAAATGCCATATAAATGAACCATTGCTTTTTACCTAGTAAAACCTGCTTTTGTTAATAAAGTCCAAAAATGCTATTAGATATTTTCATTTTTTCATGGATTCATTCTTTAGAGAATGGGATCTAAGAACATTTAGCCTGCTTTGACTATGTGCATGAATAAATACCACATCACTTCGCCTTATCAATGCCTTTCATTCTCCACACTGCTTTAACTGCTCTGACCACTCATAAACTGCACACAACTTTTAATGTAACATCAATCCATGCTCTAATTTTATACATCTTAATTCTTCGATGTATCTATGGCTCACTTGGTAGCACACTTAGACAAAGGCTCCTCATTCAATAGCACAAGTACAAAAATCTAGGCTGATGCCCTGATGCAGCACTGAGGAAATATTGCAGTTTTGGAGGCTTTCAGAAGAGATATTAAACAGTGACACTCTATCTCACCATGCTTTTGCTGATAAGTCAAATATCCCACGACAATAATTGAAAGAGAATCCCAATCTTCCCCAGCCAACATTTACCTTTTAGTTTCTATTGTCTGATTTGACAATAGTGAAATGGCTCAGTTCTTTATAGAAACCTGTTGTGTACTAATTCACTGTAATAAACTGTGTATAAATTGACTACAATGCAAAAATTATTACATTTGCAGGAACTTATTTGGCTGAGAAGCCTTTTGTGAAATCCTGAAAGAGATTCTACAGATGTAAGATAAATGCAATTTTATCTGTAACAACTGATTTTTAATCATTCCCTGTCCAGTCTCCAAGATGATGTTTCCTCAACATATATTTTATATCCATGACTATTTTTATAAGCTTAGCAAGAACCCTAATCCCAATTCAGCTTGGGTATAGCCTGCTGCTTTTTATTATTATAAAATCTGCTGACATTTATGAATAGTTAAAACAATAAAAATTACAAAAATTAATGCACCTGAAAAAGAAAAAGATAACAGGTTTAATGCTAAAACAATGAAGATAAGTGTAAATTATCTGGAAGTTACCTGGCGGCCTCAGATCCTTTCTCTCTATTGAAATGAATGGAATTTCACAACTGCTGAATAACTGTAGAGAGTCAGGGTTCTGTCATTGAACTTGATGAGGAGTACACAGTTGGACTACACTTGAGAAATGTTTGGGGCATCACGCAGGAAGTTCTTGGACTCCGATATTTTTATATGCTTGTCTATGGATCCCTGACCTCTTAGGCAGTTACAGAGAGAACCACTAACATTTCTCAGAAATATCTGGGTTATTATTCTCCTGGGATGTTGGAGAAAATAATTTTTATGGAGGTCTTAAGTACAAATGTAACAGCTTTTTCCACAAAAATAAGTTAAAGGCTTTCGATACTTACTGAGGAGGATTACAAAATATTGCATGTGATGGATTTGGACAACTTAGAATTCAAAATATTTTTCCACTCTACTGTTTCATGAAAATTACAAACCAATGTCACTTTCCTAGTTTTCAGAGGGTGTAAAAAGTGCATTTAAATCCTACATCAGACTCAATTTAGCATTTTGAATTATCAGTAAATTTAAAAAATGGCAAATGTTGTAAATACTTAGCAGGTCAGGCTTTATCTGTGGGGAGAGAAACCATTTATGTTTCAGTTTGATGAAGTTTGATCAGAATATAGGAGTTCTGATGATATATCGTCAACCTGAAATATTGCATTAGAGTCATAGAAAAGCACAGCACAGAAACAGTCCATTCATCCCATTTAGGTAATGCCAAACTATTTAAGCTACCCACTTCATCCAAACTTCACCCGGACCAGAGCCCTCCATAACCCTCCCAGCCTGTACCTATCCAAGCTTCTCTTAAGCACTGAAATCGAGCTTGCATGCCTCACTTACACTGGAAACTCATTCCACACTCTCACAACCTTCATGTTCCCCTTAAACATTTCACCTTTCACCCTTAACCCATGAACTCTAGTTGTGGTCCCACCAAAGCTCAGTGGAAACAGCCTGCTTGTATTTACCCTATTTATACCCCTCCTAATTTTGTATATATCTATCAAATCTCCGCTCGATCTTCTACATTCCAATTCTGATGGAATGTCATTGATCTGAAACTCTAACTCAGTTTCTCTATTCTCAGATGCTGCATAACCTATTGAGTATTTCCTATATTTTCTATTTTTATTTCAGATTTCCAGTGTTTGGATTTATTTTTTGCATTTTGATTATTTGATTATTGTCTTTAGCAAAGATAAAATTGCCAGAAAATCTTATTATTAGTAATGTAAATAGGAATAATTTTTTTCTAGAGGGGCTTCACTAAAAGTGGCATATTTCAGCTTTTTGTCATCACCTATATTTGAAGAACACGAAGAGACAGAAAGCCACTGGTACTCACTAAGCAGAGCGAGGACCTTGGTTGCTGAAGGAATCCACCACGTACATTTTGCCAGGGGCGGCAAGTCATCTGGCTTTGCTGGGAACAGACGTAGAGATATAAACTGCAGCAATCTTTCGACAAGTTGCTTAAATCTCTTCAAAGGCAATCTGGAGAAAGCACATATCAATTTTTGGAAGGATTCAATAATTATTTTGATTTTATTTTATGAAAAACAGAATTACTGTATGAAGGCTAAAAACGTCCCATATTTATTTCCCATTCGGTGCTTATGTTAGCCACTGTAGCTGGATGAGATGTTATTTATGTTTATTCAAAAACTTGGTTGCAGATGGAATAGTAACTAGACTTTTTGCTACTTTCTGGTAATGAGACTATTCTGTTTTAAATTTGTCCATGATTTTAAAGTTATGATGAAATAAAATATAATTTAACTAACAATATTTTGCAGGGAGATTCACAGGATCATTGCTTTAAATATACAGTGTAGTACCTTAAGAATACTCATCTTTTTTTAAAGAATTTGGTACAAATATAAATATATATGATTTAGAAATCCTGACCGACAGTCCAGTTCAGAAAGTGGTGGTAATGCATCTTAAAGTTGTTTGCCAACTGCCATTAACCTGCAGAACAAGAAATTTATCCTCTTGAATACAGGTTTGGACATATTAGCAAATAAACACCTGGTAATCCATTGGAAAGATGTACCCACAATAATGAACTATTCAGGTGAAATTAAAGGGTCTGATCAACTATCTCATAGCATGAAGCTGAGATGAATAGGGCAAAAGAAATTCAGGACTTCAAGAAATGTAATACTTCTGAAGAGTGTTTGATAGCATTAGTGAATATTATTGAGGTCTAAAGTTCTCAAAATAATTTCACCAGCTGGGAATCCAATACAAAGCTAGTATCGATATCAGTAATCATAGCTCTAGGTATGTATCCTGAGACTGTCTGGGTGGCTTTTAACAATGTAGGGGCCACATTAGAATTATATATTATATCTTAACAGGAGGAAAACCTCATAGTTTCTACCAGCTGTACGTAGAAAGAGTTCTCCTGGACAAATGAGTATGTAAAAATTATCAATGAAAATCATAATCAGACATTGATGAGCAAAGGGAAATATTACAAACAGTTCATGACTTTAAATTATCATCTCAACTGAGACATAAGCTTGGGTTAATTGCACATTATTAGTCTCATGACTGATTGGCAAGAATCATAGAACTATTTTGGCATGGAAGCAGTGACTGAAATCATAGAATCATTAGAGTGCAAAAGGAGGATATTCAGCTGATTGAGTCTGTGCCAGTTCTTTGCAGAGGCTAGTCACAGGCCTTTCTCCCAGGGCTGAGATGGCTAGCATGGGAGGGCACAGTTTTAAGGTGCTTGGAAGTAGGTACTGTGGAGATGTTAGGGGTAAGTTTTTTTACACAGAGAGTGGTGAGTGCATGGAATGGGCTGCCGGCGACGGTGGTAAAGGTGGATACAACAGGGTCTTTTAAGATATTCCGGGATAGGTGCATGGAGCTTAGAAAAATAGAGGGCTATGGGTAAACCTAGGTAATTTCCAAGGTAAGGACATGTTCGGCACAGCTTTGTGGGCCAAAGGGCCTGTACTGTGCTGTAGGTTTTCTATATTTCTATGATTTCTACAGAACATACTAGTTAGCCCCCTTCTCTTTCTTCACACACCTGCAGATCTTTTCTTGGAGGTCCATCCAGCTCCCTGTTAAAGACTGAAACTGCACCTCCCTCTCAAGCAGTGAAATACTGATCACAACCACCTGCTGCCTCAGAAGTCATTTCTCTACATCACACCTCGCTCCTTTGTCAATCATTTTTCACTGATGTCTCCTTCCGTATTGGGAACAAATTTGCTTTATTCACACTGTGGAAAGCAACTAGTAATATTGATGATTGATAGAGATACCTGGAAAAATTCTGATGTGCCAATTGTGAAATGGTTGATAAAGGATCTAGTACTTTCCTGGCATATACAATGAAAGAACTCTTCTCAGGCTTCCTGCCAGGTACAGGTATCAATTTTAACCAACGTTTTGATAACAAACTCTGCCACCTTCATCAGAGATGAAGCCCGGGTATGTCTAGTCCAGTGGTATTTACACCCCTGTCGTCCATCCTTCCCGATTAATTAGTCCTCATTTAATCATGTTTCTGCTGTCCCACGTTGTTTACAAGCAAATTACAGCTCTTCCATAGGCGAGACCTTCGGCTTTGTTAAAATTCTTTTCCTTTAGTTTTATTTCAATGGCTTCCTTCACCAATTGGTCACAAAAGCCACTGGCACAGCACCATAGTTTTGTGCTATCAAAGTCAATCTTATGGCCACTGCAATTAAAATGTTCTGCTACTGCCAATTTCTCTAGATAACCCAAACAGATACACTTACTGTGCTCCCTGATTTGTATTTCCACAGTGTGTCCTGTCTGGCTGATATACACTGCTCTGCATGTACACTGGAAACCCACATCAAGGAAGTATAAATACCACCAGACTAGACATTGCCAGACATCATCCCTGATGAAGGCAGAGTTTGTCACCGAAACATCGATTAAAATCGATACCCGGACCCGGCTGTAAGCCTGAGAAGGGTTTATTTGTGAAATAGATATTAAGAAATTGACAATCTTTTTGATATCATTCCCTTTATTTTACAAAGATGTGAGAAATGGAAGAAAAGTGATAAATGTTTTTGGAAAACCAACTGTTCAAAACCTTTATAAACTACTTCCCTAGATAAATTAAGTTGAAATGGCCAACACAAGTTCAGCTGCCCTGAAACTCCCCACAGTAAACTGCACTTCCAACAGTCCCACAAAAATACACCAAAGCTATTGTAAATGTGCTAAAAATAAGCCACACCCTTCAGTTTCTAGGTGCAGAAAAGAAAAAAAAATGTTTTACTTTTGAAACCAGTGAACCAGAAAGTGATGATCCGCCTCAGACAGACTGGCCATCTGCCGTAACAAGTGGGCATAGATAACGTACGTTGATGTGCTCGCAAATTGAGGATTCTGCAGGAAAGTAAAACAGCTCATGTTGAATATCTGATTAGAAACCCAGGACACAAACAAATTGTACGTTCAGTGGCTTCTTCATTAGGTACCCCTGTATACCTGCTCGTTACTACAAGTATCTAATCAGCCAATCATGTGGCAGCAACTCAAATCAGAAATACATGCAAACATGGTCAAGAGGTTTGGTTGTTCAGACCAAACATCAGAACGGGGAGGAATTGTGATCTAAGTGAATTTGACCATGGAATGATTGTTGATGCCAGATGGGGTGGTTTGTGTCTCTCAGAAACTGCAGACCTCCTGGAATTTTCACGCACAACAATCTCTAGTGTTTACAGAGAATGGCGTGACAAAAAAATCCAGTGAGAGGCAGCTCCGCGAGCGAAAACACCTTGTTAATCAGAAAGGTCAGAGGAGATTGCCCAGACTGGTTCATGCTCACAAGTAGCTAACAGTAACTGAAATAGCCAACAGTGATGTGCAGAAGAGCACTTCTGAACGCACAACACATCAAACCTTGAAGTGGATGAGGTACAGCAGCAGAAGATCACAAACATACACTCCGTGGCCACTTTATTAGGTACAGTAGATACCGAATAACGTGAACAATGAGTATATTCAACTGCTTCAGCTTGAAACCCGACAACAGATTGTGAAGCAACATATGGCAATCAGATCACATACAAATCATGTGCCCCATTTGGTCTCAGTTGCTATCTGTGCTCCATTCAAACTACTTAAAGGCAGCATGCTTAATAATAGATACAAGATGAATATTTTGTGAGATTTTAGGAACTTTTGATTATATCCAATAATCAGAAACTATAAGATTAATAGACCCATACCTGCACAAGTAACAAATAAGCTCGGAGATCATCCTTTGTCTGTGGCCTAGAAAAATTGAAAAATAAATTCAGTATTAATCGGTATCAAAGGAGAAGGATGAAGTTTCTGTATGCAATTCCAGTTACAGGTTGATACATCAATAACAATAGATGCCAAGTCCAAATGAAGACACAATTCAACCAAATAATTATTGTGAATGCCTAATGAAAACCATGTTGTCACACAGTAACACTTAGTTAGCAATTTTCACTCTCCTGGGGCCTTCACTATTAATTGCCTGATACAGCTTCTGAGTGATCATTTTGTAACTGATACACCAACCATGTGTATGACTGCAGTTTGAAAGGGAGAAGCTAAAATCTAACATCTTAGTATTTTAGTGGAGTGAAGGGTAATGCCGGGGATGAGAGAGGAGCTGGTCGACGTTGATTGGAAGGGGACACCAGCATGGATGATGGCAAAACGGCAATGACTGGAGTTTCTGGGAGCAACTCAGAAGATGCAGGATAGATTCATCTCAAAGAAGAAGCATTCTAAAGAGCGGTTCAGACAACTGTGGCTGACAAAGCAATCAAAGCAGCATAAAAGCAAGACAGAGGGTAAGTGATACAGCAAAATTTAATGGGAAACTAGAAAATTGAAAAGCTTTTAAAGACCAACAGAAGGCAACTAAAAAAGCAACAAGGAAAGAAAAGATGAAATATGAAGGTAAGCTTCCAGATAATATAAAAGAGGCCCATTCTATTCTGATAAGTTATGGTCTTATCACACACATTCCAGCAGATATTGTCGATAGTAAATGAAAAATGAATACATGTTTGTTTTTTTTCCGCTCTCCATTTATTCTGAAGCCACTGCAAGAGCCCTCCTGTTACACTAGGTGGAGTTAGTTAGCACAAAACCAAATTGTAATTGAAGCTGGTGGATAATAATAATAACAAAGTGGGATATATTTAAAAAACCCTCAAATTAATGTAGGATTAGTCTTATTGGGTCATTGACTGTCATAACTAGTGGGATGAAGGTCCTATTTCTCTTTGTGATTCTAACCTGGAACCCCGTAAAGAAGTAGGTTTTGGCAATTCCTCCAGAAGCAACTAATCCTCTGAGAAGCAGTGATTCTCTCAGTCTGGTGTAACCACTGATAAACAGGATATTTCTGACCCAGCTAAGTTGTCTATAAGCAAACCGGAGCTTTGGTTTCTATTGCAGTCTTAAATGTACATCTTTCTCAGTCATCAAGTGAGATAACACTAAAATAAAGTCACTCGAAGTGGTTTCTGTTCTGACGATGTGAAATCCATTGAAATCAAACTGAGAAGCTTTTGTGCTGGAAGAGCCTTGCTCATCTCATTCAGGAAGATCTCATGAAAAACATTAATTTTAGAATGATATCAATTCTGTTCACTTAGGGGAGTTAATTCCACTTACAAAAACATAAGAGTTTTCAAGAAAGCGCCAAAAGCAGCCCAATAAAGAAGAACAGGTCCTCTCTTCTCAACATATACTGCCACACTTAACAACGTCGGTAGCTCTGAGTTGGCGACAACAGTGTAAGTCAGTGTGGCAGCAGTACACTGCCTCCAGAGGCAATAAATCAGATAGGTAAAGCCTCTTTCATATCAACATTTTCATTGTCATAGAATCATAGAAAAGTACAGCACAGAAACAGGCCCTTTGGCCCATCTAGTCCATGCCGAACCATTTAGGCTGCCTACTCCCGTCGACCTGCACCGGGACCACAGCACTCCATAAGCCTACCATCCAAGTACCTATCCAAACTTCTCTTAAACATTGAAATCACGCTTGCATGCACCACTGGGGCTGACAGTTTGTTCTACACTCTTGTTCTACCCTCTGAGTGAAGAAGTTTCCCCTCATGTTCCCCTTAAAACCTTTCACCTTTCACCCTTAACCCATGACCTCTGGTTGTAGTCCCACCAACCTCAGTGGAAAATATCTGTTTGCATTTACCCTATCTATACCCGTCATAATTTTACATACCTCTATTAAATCTCTTTTCAATTTTCTATGTTCCAAGGAATAGAGTCCTAACCTATTCAATCTTTCTTTATAACTCAGATCCTCCAGGCCTAGTAACATCCTTGTAAATTTTATCTGCACTCTTCCAACTGTATTTACATCTTTCCTGTAGGTAGGTGACCAAAACTCCACATAATACTCCAAATTAGGCCTCACCAACATCTTGTTCAGCCCCAACCTATCTTCTGTACAATTCCTTTATAATTTTATATAAATTAGTAAAATTTTCAAACGTACTAGCAGCAAAAGCAAATGTGCTTGAAATTAAAGGCATAAAGTAAATTGCTTTGATAAAGGCTTTAAACATCTCCTTTCCATATCTGTGGAATGAATTACAATGATCATACACAGTAAAATTGTGTTAGGCTAGCACTGAAAGGAATCCACCTGCTAAGTCTATGGGATGTATTCTGTAAATGTAACCACACTACATTGGGGCAGTTTGTAAATCTGACTCAGTTAATCTTGAAGATTAATCACTTTCTAAATTCCACCTAGTAACTGTCATTTTGAACAGCTGTCCACTGTCCCATTTTCTGGCATAATTAGGGTGATACGTTGCTCTATACACTGCCTTCAAATAAGTGCTGGGCTTTAGAGGCTGGATTGAGGGCTGATTGTTTATAAAGTCACATGGCATGTAGTACCTTTAACAAAGCATTCAAACAAGCAGCTCTATTTTTACTTTTCTTTGCGAGTGCTATCCGTTAATACAGCGCGGTGATCAGTTCATATCCTGAGTGGTGCTGGGCTCCTCTCTGCTCAAATGCAGTTCTTGGTCTCTGTGTTTGCAAACTTCAGGAGCACACTGGTCATTAAAGTGGGCTCTGTGGCCTTTATGTTTACAGCACTGCGGTGGTTAGTTTGGATTAACTCTCTGCTTGAATGGTGCGATGCACTGTTTGTGTGGTGCTGTAGGATCTATTCACTATGCACGATGAGTAAGCAGAGTGTGGTATGCAGCTCAATGTCAAAACTTATTATCACCAGATAAATCCAGCTGAGTTTCACTTGAGCTAATCTACTTCAAGTAACATAAGGTTCTTTCACAGCTAAAACTCGAGATGTTGAAAGTAAGAAAGACAGGACAGCAAGGTAATCTGTCAGGAAGTGAGAGGGAGATTGGCTTAAAGCAAGTGATTCTGTTTAAATTGGTAAAATGGTTTATTATTGTCACGTACTGAATTATAGGGAAGATCTTGTCTTGTGAACTGTTCATACAGATCAATGTGCATGAGGTAATACGAGGTAAGACAATCACAGAATAATGTATTCTCCTCCGGCATCCTGACAGCAACTTACATACCATCCGCGCTGACTATAATCAATCACTTGAGATACTGCATGATGCCATCACCAGGTAAGAAACAGTCCGCCCCAGTGCATCATAGTTGGGGATTTCATTCAGGCTTATTTGAAGAAAATCCTACCCAATTACCATTCGCACCAGAGGTCCCAACACACTATACCACTGCTATACTAGAACAAGGAAAGCTTGCTGTTTTATGCCCAGACTGCATTTTGGGAAGTCTGATCACTTGGCTGCCCTCCTACCTGCATTTTAGCAGAGGCTAAAGAGTAAGGTTCCAGAGATTCGGACAACTGAGACGTGGTCATGGGGGTCAGAGGAGTGGATATACGATTGTTTTGAGTCGGTGGGCTGGGCTGTGTTCAAGGACGATTGTCATAGACTTTATAAGGATGGCTGTAGACAAAATTACTCAAGTTGTTCCCCAGTCAGAAGCCCTGGGTAAACCACAATCTGCTGTGGGCCCGAGCAGAGGCATGGAATTCTGGTGAGCACGAACATTGCAAGTGGTCCAGGTACACTCTTTGGAAACAAATCTCACAGGTGAAGTGGCAATCCTGTACTAAACTGGAATCAATGAAGGATGCTCGACACCTGTAGTAGGGCTTGAATACCATCACCTCTTACAAAGTGACAGCAGGGCTTCCAGATGAGCTCAATGTTTTCAATGCTCGTTTGACTGTCAAAACACGGAGGAGCCATCACAAACTCTCACAGCCCCTGATGACCCTGTAGTTTGATCCTCTGAGGCCTACGTAAGAGTATCCTTCAGGAGGGTGAAAGCATCCAGCCCAGATGAGTTACCTGTGCAAGTACTAAAGACCTGTGCTGATCAACTGGCTGAAGCATTCATTGAGATCTTACACTTCTTGCTTTGGCCACCTAAGGTATCCCCCCGCTTCAAGCAGGCTTCAATTATACCTGTGCCTGAGATGGTAACCTGTCTCAATGACTATCATCCAGCAGCAATAATATCCACAGTGATGAAGCGTTTTGAGAAACATATCAACTCCTGCCTGAAAGTGACTTGGATCCATTACAATTTGCCAACCAGAGCAACAGGTCAACAGCAGATGCTAATTCATTGGCTCTTCACTCAACCCTGGAACATCTGGACTGCAAAGATGCCTACATCAGGATGCTCTTTATTGACTACAGCTTAGTATATAATACTATCATTCTATCAAAGGAGATCAATAAGCTTCAACACTTTGGCCTCAATACCCCCTTGTGCTATTGAATCCTCAACTTCCTCACTTTCAGACCCCAGTCAGTTTGGATTGGCAACAATATCTCCTCCACAATCTGAATCAGCTCAGGTGCATCACAGGCTGTGTGTTTATTCCCCCTGTTCTACTCGATTTTTATTTATGACTATGTGGCTAAGCACAGCTCCAATGTCATACTCAAGTTTGCTGACAATACCACTGCCAAAGGTAAAGGTGGTGATGAATCAGCATATAGGAGAGAGATTGAAAATCTGGCTGAGTGGTGCCACAACAACCACCTCTTACTCAACATCAGCAAGACCAAGGAGCTGATTAATGACTTCAGGAGGAGAAAACTGGAGATCCAAGAACCAGTCCTTATCAAGGGATTAAAGGGGGAGAGGGTCAGCAACTTTACACTCCTCACTGTTATCACTTCAAACGACCTGTCCTGGGCCCTGCACTTACGTGCAATTACAAAGAAAGCACAACACCTCTACTTCCTTAGAAAATTGCAAAGATTCTGCATGACATCTACAACTTTGCCAAACAACTATAGATGTGTGATGGAGAGTATTTTGACTGGCTGCATTACAGCCTATATGGAAACACCAATGCCCTTGAATGGAAAGTCTTACAAAGAGTAGTGGACACAGGCCAGTTCACCATGGGTAAAGCTCTCCCCACCATTGAGCACATCTACACAGAGCATTCTCACAGAAAAGCAGTATCCATCATCAGGGACCACCACAACCCAGGTCATGTACTCATCTCACTATTGCCATCAGAAAGAAAGCACAGGAACCTTAGGACTCACACCAACAGGTTCCTGAACCAGAGGGGATGACTTTACTGAATTTCACTTGCCCATCACTGACCTGTTTTCACAACCTATAGACTCATTTTCAAGGACTCTTCATCTCATGTTCTCAATATTTATTGTTTATTTATTATTATGATTTTTTTTCTTTTTGCATTTGCACAATTTGTTGTCTTTTGCAGATTGGTTGTCCGCCCTGTCGGTGTGGTCTTTCATTGATTCCATTATGGTTATTGGATTTATTGAGTATGCCTGCAAGAAAATGAATCTCGAGTTGTATATGGTGATGTGTGTGTGTGTGTGTGTGTGTGTGTGTGTGTGTGTGTTTATTTATTTGTTTGTTTGTTTGTGTACTTTGATAATAAGCTTATTTTGAACTTTGAAGTGTGACAGTTGGAGAATGTGCTGAACAGGTACATGATAAGTTGCAAGGTTATAACAAGATAGACTGGAAGGTAACGAGTCCATATTATTGTAATAAGGGGCAGTTCAGTATTCTTATAACAGTGGGACAGGAGCTCAGTTTGAACCTAGTGGTATGTGCTTTCAGGCTTTTGTATATTTAGCCTGATGGGAGGGAAGAGAAGAGGGAATATCCAGAGCTTTCTTGGATCACTTTTCCTACAAAATTTGACCAGGATCAGATGTTTGCCAAAGCTTCTGTTGCTCCTTGGATTGCTGTACATACAGCCTCACCATCAGGTACACCACTGGGCCACTTTTGCAACACTTGACCTTTAAATCAGCAGTCACAATGAATTTCCTTGGTTCCATTTCTTGTCAGGGCGGCACCAATGATGCAAATCATATTTCCCACAATGCAAGAGGGTCCTTTGCCCTAAAAGTAATGTGTTCACCTCTTCTTTAAGAATATAGTATTAGGCCAAGGGGAACAGTTGTTTTCTACACTGGTGGGAATAACAGTGATGAAATTGCAAGATTGACTTTACTCATATTACACTGATAGCTTGCAAAGATGTTCTTGGAAAGGCCTCGTGTAAAGCTGTTTCACAAACATGCCCAGATGACACTGAGGAAAAATGCACAACAGTTGAGGAGTTACCATGACAACTGTATCCTATGACAATTTACTGTGCCCTTCCTTTCTAGACACTGTGTCCGTTAGTTAGACATGGCACTCCAAAACCTGGCTCCACACAACCCAGGCCCAAGTAGAGAAAGGGAATGTAGTGAGAGCCATTCCCACATTATAATGTAGATGAGCAGAAAATCAGAGCCTTAAGCAATAGCTCTGCTGCTTAAATTGCTTGGGTGTTGTCCTGCACAAACCATATATTGGGTCCTACACAACATGCCGACTATGTGGCCTTGGCTTAAGTAAGTTTAGATGATCAAGAGATGGTGGAACAGGAGGAAAAGGAGGGTGGATGAGAGGAAGAATGCAGAACCTCTTGATCCTGTCAGGGAAAGGCTGATGGAATTAAGCTTTTGGTGAGATGGAAATGGAATGGGATCCTTTTTTACCTCTGAGAGTGTAGCGATTCATACCAATTCATTCACAGCGAGACCTGGACATAATTTGGAAATAGACCAATAAGTGATAGGTAACATCAGTCCTACACAGTGGATGGAAGCTATCATCATTTGCACAATTTCTTTTCGCGCCATGGTGGAGTGGAGTTTGATGTTTGAACAGGTTGGTTCTGTGGTTCTTTGTTTTGTGACAGTCTGTGGGGAAGACGTATTTCAGGGTTGTATACTGTGATAATAAATGTACTTTGAATCTTAAATCATTGAACTTCCAAGTCATAAACCTACCTCTTAATATTCATTACCACTGCCTTCATTGAATACCTGCTGTCGGGATCTTAGAATCTGGGGAGGGATTGGGTGGTGTTGGAGAGAGGACAGATCTGGGGGCATAGCATGAGGGAGATTTATACTGACCAGAAATTTCAGCTACATAGCTGAAAGAGTGAGGCAGAGCTTAGATAATGAATGGAAAGTGACTCACCTCCTCACTTTTCAAAGGCTTTCTATCATCAACAAGCCTGCATGAATGCATCTCCAGCAACATTCAACAGGCTCAACACCATCTAGTGCATGACAAAACAGTCTAATTTGCAGCACAAGCATGTCCCTAAAAGTTCAGTCCTTTTCTGACCAACACACAACTTAGTACGAGTGCTTTGCAGTAAATTGCCAAGACATCTCAGCACCAGCTTCAAACCTGTGACCCTTATTCAGAAGCAAAAGGGCAGCATTTACACGGGAACATTACTATGCTTTCGCCAATTAACTGCACTCATACCTCAATTGTACTTTATTTAACTTAGACTATAAGACATAGGAGCAAAATTAGGCCATTCGTCTCATCGAGTCTGCTCCGCCCTTCAATCGTGGTTGATCCTTTTATCCCCTTCTCAACCCCACTCCCTGGCCTTCTCTCTGTAACCTTTGATGCCGAGTCCAATCAAAAACCTATCAATCTCTGCCTTAAATGCACTGAACAACCTGGCTTCCACAGCTGCCTGTGGTAACAAATTCCACAAATTCACCACCCTCTGGCTGAAGAAATTTTTGCCGCATCTCTGTTTTAAAAAGGAGACCCTCTATCCTGAGGTTGTTCCCTCTTGTCCTACACTGTCCCACCACGGGAAACATCCTTTCCACATCTACTCTGTCTTGGCCTTTCAACATTCGAAAGGCTTCAATGAGATCTCCCCTCATCCTTCTAATTTCCAGCGAGTGCAGTTCCAGAGCTATCAAGTGTTCCTCATATGATAACCTTTTTATTCCCTGAATCATCCTTTTGAACCACCTCTAGACCATCTCCAATGCCAGTACATCTTTTCTTAGATGAGGGGCCCAAAACTGTTCACAATATTCAAGGTGCGGCCTCATCGGTGCCTTATAAAGCCTCAGCATCACATCCTACTCTTGTATTCTAGACCTCTTGAAATGAATGCTAATATTACATTTGCATTCCTCACCCTAACTCAACCTCAAGTTAAATTTTAGGGTGTTCTGCACAAGAACTCCCAAGTCCCTTTTCGTCTCAGATTTTTGGGTTTTCTCCCCATTTAGAAAATAGTCTGCACATTTATTTCTACTCCCAAAGTACACAATCATGCATTTTCCAACATTGTATTTCATTTGCGACTTTCTTGCCCATTCTCCTAATCTGTCTGAGTCCTTCTGCATCCTACCTGGTTCCTCAACACTACCTGCCTCTCGACCAATCTTCGTAACATTTGTAAACTTGGCAACAAAGCCAACTATTCCATCATCTAAATCAGTTACATACAGCATAAAGAGAAGTGGTCTCAACATCCACCTCTGCAAAAAACAACTTGTCACTGTCAGACAACCAGATAAGGATCCTTTTATTCCCACTTGCTCCCTCCTACCAATCAGCCATTTCTCCAACCATATTAGTAACTTTCCTATAATACCATGGGCTCTTAACTTGGTAAGCAGCCTCATGAGTGGCACCTTGTCAAAGGCCTACTGAAAGTCCAAATATACACCATCCACTGCATCCCCTTTATCTATCCTACTTGCAATCTCCTCAAAGAATTCCAATAGGTTTGTCAGGCAAAATTTCCCCTGAAGGAAACCATGCTGACTTTGTTGTATCTTGTCCTGTGTCACCAGTACTCCATAACCTCATCCTTAACATTTGACTCTAACATTTTCCCAACCACTGAGTCAAGCTAACTGGTCTATAATTTCTTTTATGTTGCCTTTCTCTTTCTTAAAGAGCGGAGAGACATTTACAATTTTCCAGTTTCTCCAGCACCAGGCCAGATCATTTTGAAAGATCATTGCTAACGTCTCCATAATCTCTACCACTACCTCTTTCAGAACCCTAGGGTGCAGTTTGGGTCCGGTGACTTTGTACCCTTAGGTCTTACAGCTTTTTGAGCACCTTCCCTCTTGTAATAGTAACTGCACTCACTTCTGCTTCACACACTACAATATCTGGCACACTGCTACTATCTTCCACAGCGAAGGCTGATGCAAAATACTCATTTAGTTCATCTGCCATCTCCTTGTCATTATTCCTCTAGCCTCATTCTCTAATGGTCCTATATCCAATCTCATCTCTCCTTTATTTTTTACATATTTGAATAAGCTTTTACTATCCGCTTTGATATTATTTGCTAGCTTGCTCTCATATTTCATCTTTTCCCTACTAATGATTCTTTTAGTTGTGCAAAAGGAGAACAGAATGGCCCCAGCCACCACACTCTTCTGAAGCCAGGTCAGAAAAATGCTATTGTCACACGGAATTGGCTTATCATTTAGGATATTGTCCATTTGGTAAACTGTGCATGTTTGAATTCCTAAGTTGCAAGATCAATTGCCATTCACAATAGGGGTGTTAAAAGTCAATAAAAATTACATGCTAACGACAGACATTAAATGCGGCCTCAAATTCTGCCCTTGCCTCATCAATGTACAGCTTTTTGCTTGGTACAGGAATTTTGTCGCCCAAGTATTTAGTCTATGCTTTAAATATTGCCCTAACTACTGTATACACACATTTTAATATTAAAATGTTTCTGATTCATAATTCAGAATTCAAAGGTTAATTTTATTGTCAAAGTACACATGTACAATACAACTCAGACACTCATCTTCTCCAGATAGCCATGAAACGCAGAGAAACCATGGGAGTTGTTATTGACAAAAAAGACCTCACTCCCCCCCTAACATGAAAAAGAAACAAAACTCACAAACCCCAAAACTCTCCACCCCCCAGCAGGAAAGAACTACCAGATCATCCACACCCCCCGAAACCCCAAACCCTCAACCCCCTCCCTCGCAGAAAAAACTGCACAATAGCATCAAAACCCCCAACCCCTTTCACACATACAGAAACTAATAGATTCACCCACACCAAATAACACCAATAAACACCAACATCAGACCCCGTCCCCAACTCCTCCCTCATTGTCCACCCACCAATCAGCAACAAGAAAGAAAACACCAAAAACAGAAGGAGACCAATAGAAAGTACAGTTCAATAACCACAAAAATCTCAGAATATCTAAAACATCCTTCTGTCAGCTTTCAAGGAGAATGGCTGCATAACCTCATTCCTTCTGTGAGGTGTGACTGCCACATTGTGTCCGGACGCAAATGCCACCGCCCTGGCTACTGATCCCATGGCCTCCACTGAGGGCGATTGCTGACCTCCTCCATAGTCACCTTCATGCTTCAAGCTTCCTTACCATTTCCAGATGGATTTGTTCATGAACCTGCGCCCCATCTCGGGTCTTTTCCACAAAGCGGTTCATGTCCTCGGTCCTTCTCAGGACTTCGTCTCTGGTCCTCGTTGGATATAGCAGAGCGCAAGATCATTTAACCAAAATCAAAACTGCACATCACAGGCTCCAACACAATCAAGACAAAAAGAACAAGCAGAAAACATAGACAAAGTGAAATAATTGAAAAGATTGTCTAACTGGAAGATACAAACTCGAGGAAATCTGCAGTTGCTGGAAATTCAAGCAACACACACAAAATGCTGGTGGAACGCAGCAGGCCAGGCAACACCTGTCCCGACAAAGTGTCTCGGCCCAAAACATTGTCTGTACTTCTCCCTATAGATGCCGCCTGGCCTGCTGTGTTCCACCAGCATTTTGTGTGGGTTGCCACCTGGAAGGTGTTGCCCGAGGAATGGTTGTTAGCTGGTGTCAGCATTAGCCTGAATCATTGAATCAGAATTATTATTCTGATTATTAATCTGATTCAATGATTCAGAATTTTAGTTCTGAATATTAGTGCATATCTATCACAGGATATTCAGAATATCAGCACAGGAGCATCATGGGGATGTGTTCTTAGCCCTCTCCTCTACTCGCTTTACTTCCGGTGACTGTGTGGCTAAGCACAGCTCCAACACCATATACAGGTTTGTTGTTGTGGGCTGTATCAAAGGGAGTGATGAATCAGCATTCAGGAGCAAGACTAAAACCTTGGCTGAGTGAGCTAATAACAACAACCTCTCACTCATTGCCAATAACCGAGCACTCATGGAGATAACACACTTGACCACTGCTACACCTCCTTCCGCAAGGAAGTTTACATTGCTGGCAATCAGCAGGAGCTCGAGAAGCAGCTGTGATCGGCGCAAAGCTATCAAGGCTGCGAAACAACAATATAGGGAGAAGACTGAGTCAAGATTCACAATGAATAGCACACAAGACTTGGGGCGAGGGCTGCAAACCATCGCAGACTTCAAAGCCAAACATAGTGGTGCCGCCAACATCACGGCCTCTCTCCCCAGATGAGCTCAATCACTTTTACACTCAGTTTGATGTCGCTAACTCCGAGCCTCCGAGGAAAGCCACTGCTACAACCTGCAATGTGGTCATCACCGAGGCTGAGGTACGCAGATGTTTACAATGAGTGGACAGTCGCAAGGCTGCGTGACCGGATGGCATTCCAGGGCGAGTACTCAGTATGCAGCACAACTGGCAGGTGTGTTTACAGACATTTTTAATCTCTTCCTCTCCCAGTGCCCTCCTGCTTCAAATTATCCACCATTGTTCCTGTACCAAAGAAGACCAAGGTAACATGCCTGAACAACTGGCGTCGTATCACACTCACCTCAATAATAAGCAAATGTTTTGAGGGGCTGGCAAGGATTACACCTGCAGCTTGCTATCACCCAAACTGGACCCCCCTACAATTCACCTACTGACATAACCTATTGACAGATGACACAATAGCCACTGCTCTACGTACCGTCCTTACACATCTGGAGAAGAAAGATGTTTATGTGAGAATGCTGTTCCTGGCCTGCAGTTCAGCATTCAACACCATAATTCCATCCAGGCTTAACAGGAAGCTCAGACATCTCGGCCTTGACCCTGCCTTGTGCAGCTGGATCCTGGACATCCTGTCAGATCACTGGCAGGTGGAAAGAGTGAGTTCCCTCACCTCTGCCCCTCTGACTCAAAACACAGGAGCCCCTCAGGGCTGTGTACTAAGTCCCCTCCTTTACTCTCTGTATACCCATGACTGTGTTGCCACCCACAGCTCTAAGTTGCTAATTAAATTTGGCGACGACACTACATTGATTGGCCTAATCTCAAACAATAATGAGGTGGCCTACAGGGAAGAAGTCATCACCCTGGCACAGTGGTGTCAAGAAAACAACCTCTCCCTCAATGTCACAAAAACAAAGGAGCTGGTTGTGGACTACAGGAGGAATGGAGATGGGCTAACCCCTATTGTCATCAATGGATCTGGGGTTGAGAGGGTAAACAGCTTTAAGTTCCTCAGCATCCACATCACTGAGGACCTCACGTGGTCTGTACACACCAGCTATGTGGTGAAAAAGGCGAAACAGTAACTCTTTCACCTCAGACAGCTGAGAAAGTTTGGTATGGGCCCCCAAATCCTAGGAACTTTCTACAGGGGCACAACTTAGAGCATGCTGACTAGCTGCATCACTGCCTGGTATGGGAACTGTACCTCCCTTAATCACAGGACTCTGCAGAGAGTGGTGTGGACAGCCCAGCACATCTGTAGTTGTGAACTTCCCATGATTCAGGACATTTACAAAGACAGGTGTGAGAAGAGGATCATTGGGGATCAAAGTCACCCCAACCACAATCTATTCCAGCTGCTACCATCTGGGAAATGGTACTGCAACATGAGAGCCAGGACCAACAGGCTCCGGGGCAGCTTCTTCCACCAGGCCATCAGACTGATTAATTCATGCTGATACAACCGTATTTGTATGTTACACTGACTGTTCTATTTATTATAAATTACTATGATTACATATTGCACATTTAGACAGATACGTAACATATAGATTCTTACTCCTCGTGTATGTAAGAAATAGTCAATTCAATTCTAAGACCAAGGAACCGATTGTAGACCAGGAGAGGGAAACCAGAGGTCCACGAGCCAGTAATAATCTGAGGATCAGAAGTGGAGAGGGTCAGTAACTTTAAATTCCTGGGTGTCACTATCTCAGAGGACCTGTCCTGATCCATCATATAAGCACAATTGCGAAGAAATCATAACAGTGCCTCTACTTCCTCTGGAGTCTCCAGATATTCGGCATGTCATCAAAAACCTTGGCAAACTTCTATAGATGTGTGGTGGAAAGTGTTCTGACTGACTACATTACGATTTGGCATGGGAAAACCAATGGCTCTGAATGGAAAATCATTCCAAAGGTAGTGGGTTTGGCCCGGTCCATCACGGGTAATGCTCTCCCAACTACTGAGCACATCTACATGAAATGTTGCTGGAGGAAAGCAGGATCCATTATCAATGATCCTCACCACTCAGGCCATATGCTTCTCGCTGCTGCCACCAGGTAGAAGGTAAAAATGCCTCAGGAGTCACACCACCAGTTTCAAGAACAGTTACTACCCCTCAACCTTGAACAAGAGGTGAGAACTACATTCATTCTATTTATAGTGTTCCCACAACCGATGGACTCACTTTAAAGACTCTTTATCTTGTTAGTTCATACGCGTTACTTATTACTATTTCTTTATAGTTGCATTTGCACAGCTTGTTGTTCATTGATCCTGTTTAACAGTTACTGTTCTATTGATTTGCTGAGTATGCACGCAGGAGAAAGAATCTCATGGTTGTATCTGGTAACATGTATGTACTCTGATAATAAATTTTATTTTGAATGTTGGTGGAGAAATTCAATATCCCTCATCGGTATTTAGGTAGGTGAGTGGTTAAATTGCTGAACCAGCAACCAGGCCTCTCACAACTCAGAGATATGAGTCTGAATTCCCAAATGGCAGCTGGTGAATTTCAATTCAACTAATGGAGTAAATTCTGAATTATTAAAAAATCTAATTTAGTACTGACGACAATAAAACCACTGGGTTGCTGTGGAAACATTTGCAACTCAATAATGTCCCTCAAAGAAGAAAGGCTACAACCTTTAACTAGTCCGGCCTGCATGTAACTCCTGCCCCACCAATATGGCTCCTTCAATAGCCTTCACAGTACAGGGATAATTAAGAATGAGCACTGAATGTTCACATTTCCAGCCACATCACATTCTGTGAATGAAGACATTCTTAAGATGTTTGTTTTTCTTATTCTCTGACTGGAAACATTTCCTCTTTGGTGAATGCTTATGTAAAATCGGGCATAGGTCATCGAACAGTACAGCACAGGAACAGGCCCTTCAGCCCACTATGTTGAAGCTGTAGAATGTTGTCATTAAATGATAGGAAAATACACTGCTCTTCCTTGTACATCGGAAATCAAAATAGAATCTCTTGCTTTAACTTTGAAATTACCAATATGATCTGTCAACGGGACATCAAAGCAAGCTCATTTAAAAAATACATGTAACACTTACCCTTTCCATTCTTTCAGGAGACTGTTAATAATGCCTTTCAGTACTGCTTTCTGGATGTCCTGGGGCTAACAATATCAGTTGTGTGAGGTTATTATATATATATATAACCAATTCATTTCAATTACACATACTAGAGCAGCAGATCATTCTTTATATATTTTATCAGAATACATAATCTGTTAATGCTGTATATGGCTACTGAATGTTTCACAAAGACTGGTAAATTCTAAATGCTATAAAGCATAAGCATTCAATTTCAATAGGGCTGCGTTTGGCGAATTGATGGATCAGTATTACTTGTAGGAGGAGGACAGGAACACCTACATAATCTGCATTGGATTGTTTAGCTGCTGGAGTACAGTTGTGTGTCACCTGGTATGGTTTAAGGTAACCATATAGTTGTACCATCCATCATAATCATTTGATAGTACATTAATGAAAGCAATGGTGACAGTGTACTGTAAGTTAATATTTTGCAGTACTCCAAATAATTATAAATAATTCAAAATTACAATACAGCTTCATGGCAAATCTGCTGTATACACCCACAACTACCAATCCCCTGGACAATCAGTGGTTTGCAAGAGGCAACATGAGTCGCATCTTCATGCAGCTACCAATCTCAAATTGCATATTACAATACTGTCTTTTAGCTTTGTGCTGTCTCTGCGGATGCTGCATAACCTGTTGAGAATTTCTAACATTTCTCACTTTGCATTTCCAACTATTTAGATTTACTATGGCAAAGAAGGAGGCTATATCAATAACATACTGGGCTGTCTGTGAGGTTACCCTGTTATAATTCAAGTTTGTAAATAATTTTCCTTCCAATACATACTCAAGTCCCATTTGAAAGGCCAGATTGAATTTGTCTCTACCACCCAGCCAAAACTCAAGAACAAGCTTATGCTCACTGCACAGAAAAAGCATTCTCTTACATTCTCCTTGAATTCCCAGTATCACATTGTATCTGTGATCATGCTCTTTGAACTATCTGCTATTGGGAATGTTTTCCCACTATCTAGACTGCCAAAAGGTATAATAATCTTGAACACCTTTATTAAAATTTTCCTTAATCCATGTTTGATCCAAGGAGTTTAATCCAAGCTTCTGTAGGTTAATTCTGCAGATGAAATTCCCTGAATCTTTCAGCTGTTCAAGCAAAGCTTTACAATACCTTGTTAACGACATTCATATCCTTTCCTACAATGAACGCTGTTAAAGATTCTGTTAAAGATTCAACATAACCGCTGTGTTCTTATACCCTGCACTTTTATTTATTTCACTTTGATGTCATGCATTTCACTTAACGTATCCATTCAGCTTCAAAGAAGAATGTGCTCTGCTCTTGTACACTTGTTAGAATTCTGCCAAATGGTCCACATTGTGTGTTCACCTTCATTTTGCCAAAAAGCATCACATCACACATCTTTTGATTAAATTTTATTTATCCCTTTTCCTTAAGACTGAATTAGGCCATTTGGCCCATTGAGTCTGCTCTACCATTCCACCATGGCTGATTTATTCCTCCTAACCTCATTGCCTTGCCTTCTCCCCCATAACATACTTACTAATCAAGAACCTATCAACATTTTAAATATACCTGATGAATTCCAGCTTATTCTACTGGCTCATTTTTTTACTAAGCTCCTCACTTTCTACCACAATTGTGGTATTTTCTGCAATTCCTAAAATTCTGCAGCTCATTAACATTTATCAGTTAGGTTTTAAATATTTTTCTTTTGTAAGAGTGCTTTTGTATCGGGTACACTAAAGAATGTTTAAGCATCATTATTAAGCAATAAATCTATAAACTTAATTGCTAAGATTTTGTTAAAAGATGCTAATAACATACTCACTGTGCTCAGCAATGCATCATAGACACTGTTGGTAAATTTAACATTAATGCCTGGATCCTCAATTGTATTAAAAGGTGCACTGACATCTCGCTAAGAATTCATGGAAGATAAAATCCAAACACAGTTAAGGCAAAAATAAAGAAGGCATTAATGCAAAATTAATGTTAATTTCCTTTACATGGTAAAAAGAAACTCAAGTATTGGAAATGAGCCAACGTATCTCCCATTTACTCTAATGAACATTGACATAAACTGCACAAATAATGCAAACCTTCAGTACAAGTGAATTTTATAAGATAGAGAACCAATTTTACTTTCATTATCATAAACAACTGACTCATTGTAGAACTTGAATAGTCCCTATACATGGCCAATCATCAGCTTGTCTTCAACCTAACATAATGATAATTCTGAACATACCAGAATTCTTATTAGTCAACGGAAGTACAAGAAGTGAAAATTGAAAGGGTGCACGTTTAGATTGTGTATGAAAAACCTCCCCAATCTATCTGTATAAAATTAGAATCATTATATGAAGGGGCAGTACAGTAACGTAGTGGTTAGCACAATACTTTGCAGTTCCAGCGACCCGGGTTCAATTCCTGCTGCTGCCTGTAAGGAGTTGTCAGTTCTCCCTGTGACCATGGGCTTCCTCCAGATGCTCCAGCTTTCTTCCATGTTCCAAAGATATACCGGCTGGTAGATTAATTGGTCATTGTAAATTGTTCAGTAATTAGGCTAGGATTAAATCGAGGGATTGTTGGATTGCACAGCTCGAAGGACGAGAAGGGCCTATTCCACGTGGTAACTCACTAAATTAAACAAATAAAAGAACTGAAGTTACAGAACACTTGCAAAGCAGAACAGAAGTCCAAGAAATGGATTTCAATTCTTTCACACACATAACTTCATTAATTTGCACAAAAATTCCTGAAATTGCTCAAAAATACATTAAAAACAGTGTTGTGGCATTTGGTACAGAAATAGGACCTGTGTCATTTCCATCAGGACTTATTTGAAGGTCTCCTGGCTTCCATTTACTACTAAGCTGAAGTCAGAGCTTAACGAATTCTGCCCGTGGCAGTGGTGCAGGTTAAATTGGTGCCGTAAAAAGAGGGGTCACATGACAGAGGGGCACAAGATGATCTCTGAATGTTTGACAAAATCCCATGATGATCAACTTCCATTAAGCCCCAAGCCTCAAGAGGTCCCATGCCACTGGGACGAGATGGTAACCAAGAAATCAAAAATTGCTTTTTGTAGCTCAAAAGTGATATGATTTACAGAGTCTGTGAACTGTGAAGGGAATTCCTTGGATACAATTTCCATTATCCTGGACACTAACAGTTGTTCAAGGCATCAATATTTTAGAGAAGAATATTTAAGTGTCATAATGCTGATCCCAGCTAAGATCCCAATTTACTTGTGGCTCGACAGTGAAGCTTGTACTTAACAGTTCTAATTGTTGTTAGCAATGAAGGAAACACACTGCAGTATCTTTAGGTACATAGAGTCAAAAAAAGCACAGTACAGAAACAAGCCCTTCAGCCCATCTAGTCCATGCCCAAAACCATTTAAACTAGCTACTCCCATCGACCTGCACTGGGACCATAGCCCTCCATACCTCTTCCAGCTATGTACCTATCCAAACTTCTCTTAAATGTTGAAATCAAGCTCACATGCCCCACTTGTAGCTGGCAGCTCATTCAACACTCTTGTGACCCTCTGAATGAAGAAGTTTCCCCTTATGTTAATGACTAATATTGGGAAAACATCAGCATGTGCCAAGGTGAATTGTGTATGCAAGTGTCCAGGCCAATTTTCCAGAGTTCTGGATTTCACCTGGAAGTAAGTGCTTTTGATCTACAATCAGTGAAAATACTTTACTGCATGATTTACACTTCAATAGGCCAAAGTAATTTTAGAAGCACTAATTGACTGAAACCAGGTATGAGCATCTGACAGCTGGCAGGAAAAATATATTAGAAATAAAAGTTCAAAGAGTTTTGTGTCCTGGAAAAAGAGCAAGCCAAAGAAGGAGTCTTGGCTCAGTTTAATAAATTTGGGAAGAGAAAAGATGTATTTAGAAATTAGAAATAAAACCTGGACAGGGTTACAGCCAGGATTTCAATGTATCATAACAATTAAAGATCAATTTTCAAATGTGTGTAAAATATTAAGTTGATCCCCAAATAAGTAAGCCCCATGTATTCCAGAGAAATCTGGATGAATCGATCATCAAGGCATAAAGTTGTAGAGTCGTGCAGACAGAAGCAGGCCCCATGGACTTTCACATCCACACTGAGCATCACATACTTGTCTCTACTAATCTCATTTATTAACACTTAATCTATGGCTTTCTGTGGCTTGGTGATTCAAATGATGATCATCTAGATGTTTGTTAATAGCTGTGAGAGTATGTGTCTCTGTTATCCCTACAGATAGTGTGTTACACATTCCAACAGTAATCCAGGTGAAAAAGCTCCTCTGCAGATCTCCTCCAAACATCTCACCTTTTCCATTAAACCTGGGTCCTCTACTTTTAGACACTTCAGCTATATGGAAAAGTTTCCAACCATTTACACTATTTACCCTCACAATTATGAGGCTCCTCATAATTGTGTACATCTCTATCAAATCGAGTTTATTGTCATGTGGTGAAGTTCAGTACATCGAAAAGCCTGCTGCTCACAGGCTCATAGGAACAGGCAACACATTGGATATAAACTATTCATAAAATTTAAACGGGGATCTTGCTCCTCATCCCTCCCTCCAACCACACCCCTCCAGATCCTCCACTACAAGGAAGACAAATCCAGACAAATCTCTGTCCCTGTAAATGAAACGTTCCCTCCTAGGCAACATCTCCTTCATCCTCTCCAATGAACCACCACTTTCCACACTGGAATGATCAGAGGTAGGTGAATTGTGGCCCAATTGTGGCCCATAACCCTGTGTTTTATAACTTTGTACCATGGCCATTCTCTGCCCTGGCTAAATGTGGCCAAGACCCCATATGCATTCTTCAGCATCTCATCTACCTGTACTGTTGTCTTCAGGGACCCTGGGACTTGCACACTGAGGCCCCTCTGTTTCTCAATACTGCCTGGGTCCCCACCATTCATTGTGAATCATCTCACACTTATCAAGATTAAATTCTTTGTCCATTGCTCTACCTATCACCAACTGATTGATAAATTAAGTTTCATTGTATCTGCAAACTTACTAATTGTACCTTCTACGCATATCCAAATGTTTAACATATCCAAGAATCCAGAACTGGCTTGCCCACACAAGGCAAAGAGTAGCTGTTGATGGGACATACACTGCATGGAGGCTGGTGACCAGTGGTGCGCCTCAGGGATCTGTTCTGGGACCGTTACTCTTCGTGATTTTTAGAAATGACCTGGATGAGGAAGTGGAGGGTTGATTTAGTAAATTTGCTGATGACACAAAGGTTGGGGGTATTATGGATAGTGTGGGGGGCTGTTAGAGTTTACAGCAGGACATTGATAGGATGCAAAACTGGGATGAGAAGTGGCAGATAGAATTCAACCCAGATAAGTGTGGGGTGGTTCACTTTGATAGAACAAATATGATGGCAGAATATAGCTTTAATGGTAAGACTCTTGGCAGTGTGGAGGATCAGAGGGACCTTGAGGTCTGAGTCCATAGAATACTCAAAGCTGCTGTGCAGATAGACCCTGTGGTTAAGAAGGCATACGGTGTTTTGGCCTTCATCAACTGTGAGATTGGGAGTTTAAGAGCTGAGAGGAAATGTTACAGCTGTATAGGACCCTGGTCAGACCCAACTTGGAATACTGTGCTTAGTTCTGGTCGCCTCACCACAGGATGTGGAAACCACAGAAAGGGTGCAGAGGAGATCTACGAGAATGTTGCCTGGAGCGACGGAGGTTGAGAGTTGACTTAATAGAGGTGTACAAGATGATGAGAGGCATTGATTGTGTGGATAGTCAGAGGCTTTTTCCCAGGGCTGAAATGACTAACATGAGAGGGCTCAGTTTTAAGGTGCTTGGAAGTAGGTACAGAGGAGATGTCAGGGGTAGGTTTTTTATGCAGAGTTTTGAGTGCTTGGAATAGGCTGCTGGCGATGGTGGTGGAGGTGGACACGATAGCGTCTTTTAAGAGGCTCCTGGATATGTACCTGGAGTTCAGAAAGATATAAAGCTATGGTAACCCTAGGTAATTTTTAAGGTTAGGACATGTTTGGCACAACTTGTTTCTATGTTTCTATATGTCATCATCAGTAAAAGTTTCACACCAATTCCTATGGAACAATACTGGTCACTTCCAATCACAAAAACAATCTTCCATTTTTACCCTATGTCTTCTATTACCATCACAATTTTTGGATCCAGTTTGCTAACTTCTGAACTCCATGGATTCTAACCTTTTGACCAATCTCCCATGTGAGACCTTGTCAAAGCTTTACCAAAGTCCACACAGATTGCATCAACTGCCCTGAACTCACCAAGGTCTTTTGTTAATATTTTGAAAAATTCAGTCAATTGGCTAAACAGGATCTCCCCAAAACTGGACATGCTGATGATCTTAGATGAATACATACTTTACTAACTATACAAAAATCTTGTCCCTAGAACTTCCCTACTATTGACATTAGGAGGAGAATTAAGGGGAGGAATATGGTGCCTACAAGCATGTTATTATGATTGATAAATAGATAGCTAGATGTTTTATTGATCCCAAAGGAAATTACAGTGTCACTGTAGCATTACAAGTGCACAGATATACCAATATACAAATATTAGAAGAGAAGTAAGAAAGAATAAAATATAATTTACCTCAAACAGTCTAATAGAAGGGGGTCATCACTTCCCCAGCTATAGGTTGACTCATTATGGAGCGTAGTGGCCTAGGGTAAGAATGACTTCATATAGCGCTCTTTGGAACAATGCACTTGTCTTTGTTTTTGTCTATTACTAAAGGTGCTCCTCTGTTGAGCCAAGGTGGCATGCAGAGGATGAGAAACATTGTCCAGAATTGCCCGGATTTTCCACAGGGTCCTTTGTTCTACCATAGTCTCCAGTGTGTCCAGTTTGACTCTTGTAACAGAGCCAGCCTTTCTATTCAGTTTATTGAGTCCGTTGGCATCAATTGTGTTGATGCCATTGCCCCAGTGCACCACCACATAGAAGATGGTACTGGCAACAATAGACTGGTAGAAAGCACGAAGGGAGGCCTGCATACTCCAAAGGACCTCAGCCTCCTCAGGAAGTACAGGCAACTCTGCCCTTCTTATCCACGGCCTCTATGTTGCTGCTCCACTTTGGAGGATTAAAGATATGGTGAAACCTTATCTTTGGAGTCTGCAGACACATTGCAGAGGGTGATGTAAGAGCTTTTGACTGATGTGGTTAACAGTAGTTAACATTTTGAGAATATGGCAGGTCTGAAAGCACTCACACATAGAATAAAGAGCAGGACAATATTCTGATTTTTAGGGTAGGGAGACAGATTTGTCATGCTTGAACTGCCACTCAGTAGTTGTGTCCTGATCCAAAATAATGTGTACCTTAAATCAAGGAGAAAATGCTGGAGATTCCCAGCTAGAACATGTGTTTCAGTATTCAAGTCAATAGCACTTCAAAATGCTGTGCAGATGTTACAACTTCTTTCCAGGAGTTGAGATTTCCAATTCCCTTTCAGGTTTCCAGCATCTGCTGCATGGATAGTGTAGAGCTTGCTAATCAATCAAACAAGTTTTTCAAAGCATAAAAATACACTCCTCAAGAAAATACACAATTAAAAAGTAATTTCGCAAGATATTCCGAGCTCTAGATTAATCAGAACAATCTATAATCTACCCTGACAAGGGCAGTCTGAGCTACCCTGAGACCTGTTTATAAATAAAAAATCTTACAACTGATTCTGATAAGAATTCTCTCAGTTTTCACTGGATTAACCACTCTATAATCAGTCCTGATGAAGATATTGAGTACTATAATTTACACTGATTAGAACTTCCAGTGCTCTGTGATAATGAAAACATCTTATGTTCTATGTTGATCAGGACAATCTATAATCTATCTTGATATATGACAGCTCGATGGTGATTACAACATGTTGCTTTCTGTCCTTCCCTGATCAACATCTCCAATCTAATACGACTTATGGCTAGTTGAATTGGAAATGAAGAACACGGTGCCAGTGAACAATATGACCAAAGACAACATCCTTCAGCCAATTCACAAAACTACTTTTACTTCTTCTTCCAATGATCATTTTGCTACTAATGATTTACATTTTGATGGTCTGTTTTTGGGCTGATTGAGAGATCTGGCACTTTGCTGCCTCCAAATGAGGTTGGTGAGGTTTCGAGTGGAGTGTGTGGCCTGAAGGCCAAAAAGCCTGGAGACAGAGTGCGAGCCCATGATCGACTCCATTTCTTGCTGCTTAAAGTGTCAAGCAAGATTGAAATCAAAGAGGACAAGAAAGGAAGGTGAGAGGGTGTTCAGCACCATCTGCCTGCATCTGTCTGGTCTCTCTTCCCTCTCACTCGCACCTACTGCAGGAACATGCCTGATTGTAACCAGCCTTTCTTTCACTCTTGCTTACTGCTCCCAGAGAAAGGAGCCTGCATCTGACTTCTCTCTCTCTCTCTCTCCCTCTCGCTTGACGCTGTGGGGGGATTATGTTGGCAGCTTGGGTTTATTCGACGCAGTTTATGGCTGGACTCTGCAGTTCAGGTTATATGTGTTTCTGGCTGCTCCTTTTTTAATTGCAATTTTGATCAGGCTGGATTGGTTCTGTGGCCTGCAGTCAATGAGCGACAGAGTGCTAAATTAAACTGAATTGAGTTAAACATAACATTCCTAGACTGTTTCAATGACTTTGTGGTTTGATGCTTTATATTCTGTATTTTTGTTTGGTTTTGCCGTCAGCATTGTTCTTTTTTGCATGTTGAGTGTGGCATGTTTTCTTTGTACAGGTTCCATGGTGTTTCTTTGTTTCATGGCTGTCTGTGGAAAGTTAAGTCTCAGGGTTGTATACTGCATCCATACTTTAATAATAAATGTACTTTGAATCTTTGAAATAGGACCGAGATATCACTTATGGTTAGTTGCATTGGAAATAGGACTGATTATTATGCGCATGTCATAACTTTAAAAAAATCTCCCACTGTTTTTCTTGTCTGTTACAGATATTATTTCTATTTTGCTGAATTTTCACTTTTCCTACAGAGATCAAAGTACATTTTATTATCAAGGTACATATATGTCACCATATACAACATTGAGATCTAAATCAATTACTTCTTCAACATCTGAAAGTCACAAATGATGCAGATTTAAAAGCAGACTGTAGAACAGATAAACAATATAGTTTATATTTTATCTGGAAGAGGTGGAATCCAAATTATATCAGGAAGCTGGAAGTCATAATAGGAGACTAGCAGAAAACAAGTAAGTGATACTGCTGGTGTACTGTTTATTGTAATTTGTATCTCAGTTGGATCACTCCATTTTATGGGAACGTGAAATGAACACTATGCTCTTAAGAACAGTTACGGAAAATCGTTAAAATCAATTAAAGGTTATTAGATATGCATGCAATGAATAGGTGCAACACAAGCCCCATTTTCCTAAAACAAGATGAAAGATCTCTATACCTTGAATGCTGCGTTAATTTCCAGAAAAGAATCAAAAGTTGTTGAATAAAAATCATGCACTATTTTCCAGTCTCCTGAAGTCTTGGCCTGTTCTATATCTTCCCTGTAATCAAAACAAAGATGTATTTGTTTATATCTACGTTAATTGAATTAATAATGTTTATCCTCATTAACATTCTGCCTTGGTGAATGCTGAATATCACTGCACTCATTAATTATAGTTTAACTGTTCAAATATAGATATGAAGGTTATACACTCCAGTGAATAGTTGGATCCATTTACTTACAAGAGTCATATAACACAGAAACAGGATCTTCAGCCTAGCAAGTCCTTTTAAACCACCAAGCATCATGTAAACGACCAACCATCAAACACACTAATCCCATTTTATTCCCTGCACATTCCCCTCACATTTTATCACTCAGCTCTACACTTGAGACAATTCAGAATGGCCATTTGACCTACCAACCTGCACATCTTTGGGATGCGTGAGTGTAACGGCATTGGCTTTGCTGACCATGAAGTCCTAATCTCAAAACCAAGACCTTAAGACCTATCGGGTATACTGTAAGTAGCCATGATTACCCTCACTAAAGGGTGATTATAGTGTAACTATCCAATCCTCAAAGACTAGTTCACTTCACTGTTTATGTTCTGCGACAAGTTTAGCAGCCGATACCAACTATTTGAGTGGTGGGACCCCCTCCCTACAAGGAGGAGATACTTCCAGCCAACAAAATAGCTTCAGCACAGTTTGTTTCTTTTTAGTGAAACACTTTAAAATCCAGACAGAATTAAAACACATTTATAGCTCAGAAAGCATTTTCTATCATAAAAAATATTTCCAAATTGCAGACCATTTCTAAAACACAGGTACAAACTCCTCTACGCTAAGAAGACATACCAACAATGCAGGTGAACCAGTCATCCATCACAGAAATCAAAGGTAGAGGAACTAACTCTAGTTCATCCCATATTCTCATGCTTCTTTATGTTCTTTACTCCATTCCTAATGAGCCTGAACTGCCCTCTACATTTATATCCCTTCTCAGCCACTTGAGTGACATCACACGTATATGATATGCTTTCAGATGCCTTTTAAAACAAAAGGTCTAAAAGCTTCTTGGAGACACAGATCCCAGGTTACGTACAATTTATTCTGTGAAGCTGATTCCTTGAGTACACAAACCTTCCAATTTACTACTAGATCAGTTATTGATGTGTTAAGTGACTGTCTCCATTTCACTTGCAAGCTTCCTTGATCTAAGCAACTTAGCCAGCATTGTTTATTTTGAAACAAGCCCAATTAAATAATCCACTAACTTACAGTGCGTCTCTTGAGCAACAATAAGCTCATTGCACTGACCTACATCCTGTTTTTTTAGACAATGCATCTGTGTGCAAAGCTGCCCTTCGGACTTCAAACTGATTATTGCTTTCCACTTACATTTAAAACAGAAGACCGGCTCCGATTTACAATCAGAAGCTAAACAAAGAGCATGGTTGGAAGTTTAACTTAATACTGCTTAATTTTTTAAAAGTGACAATGGATATGTATAGGAAGGCTGGCTTGGCAAAAAGAAGAGGCTCCTCGGCCCAGGAAGTGAATATCCATTACATGAGAAAACCAGAGGACTCAGAGAAAGCCCATTCAGTCACAGGGAACATGAAAATTCCATATAGACCCAGAACTTTATAGGAACAGGCCTTTTGGCTCGTTCTAATGTACGTGCCAACTCTAATGTCAAATGAAATAAATCCCATCTTCCTGCACATAATCTATATCCCTCCATTACCTTCATTTTCATGTGTCTGTCTAAATGCCTCTTTAAAGTCATGATAATGTTCAGTTCCTCCTCCAACCCTGGTACTACAATCCAAGCACCTACTACTGTGTAAAATATTTGCCCTATATATCTCCCTTAAAATTTCTTTATCTTAGCTCAAAGCTATCTCCTCTGTTATGTGACTCTATTTACCCTATCCATGCCTCCCAAAATTTTATTAGCTTTTATCATCCCCCCCCCTCAGCCTCCTACACCCCAGAGAAAATAATTCAAGTTTATCCAGCTTCTCCTTACACCTTAATCCAGGTGGCACCCTGGTAAACCTCCTCTGAGGCAGCATGTTTCCCACACCCCATCTCCACTCCCTGACCTCCCAAATCAAATCAATGACAAGATATTAGTCCACATAATTTCTAACTTTTGAGCGATATTAATGACAGCCCTTTACAGATAACTGAAATCCTCAAATGCCCTACAAGAATACACAATTTCACATAACTATGATTTTCGGATCTTACCCCCTTGAGTGCTTAGAACCAGCACATCAGCTCAAATGATTTTCACCAACGTTATTACTAAAACACCAGCTGGCCCATTGAGGATGGTTACTATCGATTTTGGTGTGTGAAGAATGATATTATTAAAAAATGATGAATACCTGATAAAGTAGATAATTTTCCTTCTACAGTACTATCATTTGGGAATCTCTTGTGTACTCTACACACCTCATTAAAAGAATAAAATTTTGGTGCAGGGAAAGGCTTAACTAGAATATCCTGTGACTAACACAAATCCCAGGTATCCACGCTACTCTAGCTACCGAGGTGAGATCTTTCCTCAAACCACTCAGACATTGTTAAATCACTATGTAAAAACCTGGCTTACTTAACTTCACAATAGCTAATAATTCAAACTTCAAAAGAAATATATGACACCTGAAATACAGTCTTTACATGTTGCGCAAAAAGAGAGCTGACTTGGAATTTTTTTGGGAAATTGGAATCTTGGGAATGTTCTCAGTGTTCACATACCCACTTGCCTCAGTAAGCGGAGATTACAGTGGTGCTCAGCTGGCGAGGAGAAAGCACCTAAAGTTAAGTGGCATAGTACTCATGTTGCTGCACTAACGTCAGAATTGATTAAGGGTAATTTAAAATCCTACAAAACACAAGTTCATTTCCCATGGTATACGTTTAAGAAATTAATTCACTTGATGCATTGAATATTGGGCATCCATTGTAATAATCCAGTTGGTTCACCAACGAGTTTTCACTAATGACCTGCCAATCATTTATAGGTATATATATTCACTCCAGAACCACATCACAACTATCTCCTAAATGCTCTTTCTCACCTGCCAGGTAATTTAGTTAAATAAAAAGCACTGCATCTACGTGATTTAAGGAGGCTGCCGGCATCAACTCCTCATATCCAGTCAAGGATTGCCAATCTTGTCAGCTTAGTTCACGTTCTTAAAAACATTTTTAAAAGTTCAAGCAGAATTTCTATTTTTGTGTGCCAGGTTTTGAGCTTGTGGGGAATGGAAACTGTTTTAATAAAACATAAGGGGTAGAGCAGTAGCATAGCGTTACACTGAACACTACTCCTGCTGTTGCCTGTAAGGAGTTTGTACGTTCTGCCCATGACTGTGTGGGTTTCCTCCAGCTGTTCCAGTTTCCTCCCACAGTCTAAAGATGTAGGTTAATTGGTCACTGTAAATTGTCCCGTGATTAGGCTAAAATTAAATCAGGGGATTCGCTGGGCAGTGCAGCTCAAAGGACCAAAAGGGCCTGTTCCACACTGTATCTCAATTAGTAAAGTCCAGTACCATAGATGTGGGTTCAATTCCCACTGCTTTCTGTAAAGAGTTTGTACAATCTCCCCATAAAGCTTGGGTTTCCTCTGGGTGCTCCAGCTTCCTCCCACATTTCAAAGACTTATGGGTTAGTAGTTAATTGGTCACATGGGTGTAATTGAGCATTATTGGCTTGTTGCGGCAGAAGGACCTGTTACCATGCCGTACCTCAAAAACCGCTGCTAAAAATGTGACTGATCCAAGTAATGAATGGTCCAAGCATTCAGTGAAAGTTAACAATAGAAGAACTGGATCCTTAAACAGCAGCTCAAATCTTGAAAGTTAGCAACACACACACACACAGATACAATGCTGGAGGAACTCAGCAGGCCAGGCAGCATCTATGGAAAAAAGTACAGTCGATGTTTTGGGTTAATAACTTCGGCATGACTGGAGAAGAAACGATGAGGAGTAGAATTAAAAGGAGGGGGAGGGCACAGAGAAATAAAGGGACAGGTGAAACTGGGAGGAGGAAGGATAAAAATCTGGGAAGGTGATTGGTGAAGAGATACAGGGCTGGAGAAGGGGGGGGGGGTCTGACAGGAGAGAGCACAAGGCTATGGAAGAAAGGGGGGAGAAGCACCAGAGGGAGGTGATGGGCAAGCAAGGAGATAAGGTGAGAGAGGGAAAAGCGGGTGGGGAATGGTGAAGGAGGGCAGGTGCATTGACAGAAGTTTGAGAAATCAATGTTCATGCCATCAGGTTGGAGGCTACCCAGATGGAATATGAGGTGTTGTTCCTCCAGCCTGAGTGTGGCATCATTGCGACAGTAGGGGAGCCCATGGACTGACATGTCAGAATGGGAATGGGAAGTGGAATTAAAATGGGTAAATGGGTGGTCACTGGGAGATCCTGCTTCTTCTGGCAGACAGAGCATAGGTGCTTGGTGAAGTGGTCTCCCAACCTATGTCAGGTCTCATCGACATACAGGAGGTCACACCCGGAGCACTGGACGCAGTATATGACCCCAACAAACTCACCTGGAAGGACTGTTTGGGACCCTGAATGGTAGTGAGGGAGGAGGTGTAGGGGCAGGTGTAGGACTTGTTCCGCTTGCAAGGATAAGTGCCAGGAGGGAAATCAGTGCAGAGGGGCGAACAGACAAGAGAGTCACGTAGGGAGTGATCCCTGCATAAAGCAGAAAGTGGGAGGGAGGAAAGTTCAGCCTAGTTTAATCCATTAGGTGTCTTCTGGGCATGAATCTGAAAACCTTCGTGCTCATGGAAGGTTTTACGATCCTACATGTAACCTATTAAAATAATATAGACAAGCACTTCAATGTAAAATACTTCTTCTGTCATATCTTTAACTTTCCCGATTTTACACTGGATTTATGGATTGTAGGTGAAATGTTCCAGCAGTGCTTTCATTTCTCAATGGGAAATATCTTTATCAGCATAAAATCCGTTGGTATCATAGAATAAGTATTCAGTCCCTAATCACTGCAAAATAATATACATTTGATAGAGCCATAGATTCATTGTTTGTTACTTCAGCACTGTAGTTTACATCTGATTCAGGAACAATAAATGCTCGCTAACATAAACAAGAGAAAATCTGCAGATGTTGGAAATCCAAGCAACTGGAGGAGCTCAGCATGTGACATTTTGGGCTGAAACCCTTTGGGCAGGACTGGAGAAAAAAAGCTGAGGAGCAGATTTAAAAGGTGGGGTTGACAGAGGAGAGAGAAACACAAGGTGATAGGTGAAACCTAGAGGGGGAGGGATGAAGTAAAGAGCTGGGAAAAGAGACAGAAGGCTATGGAAGAAAGAAAAAGGGGGAAGGAGCACCAGAGGGAGGAGATGGACAGGCAAGGAGATGAGGTGAGAGAGGGAAAAGGGGCAGGGGTTGGGGGTATTACTGGAAGCTTGAGAAATCAATGTTTGTGCCATCAGGCACTAACATAAAACCTGGTTAAAACTAATCACTGACCACAACCTATTTGCTCTGTCCAAAGTTCTTGTTAACATGCCAGTTAAGCCATGGACACCCACACATTCCAACCATTATTTAAGTGACCCAGAATGATTAATTCCACCAGGCTGGTTCAAGGAAAGCGCAGGCCAAGATTCACAGCAGGAAAGAAATGAGCCTCTGCAACAATCATAAGGAAAATGAATCAGATGGAAACCAGAGAAAGTAGAGCAGGGGTCCCCAACCCTTTTTATGCCATGGATCCCTACCATTAACCGAGGGGTACGAGGATTTCAGGCCAGAAACCCTCGATGTAGATGAAAAATTAATTTAGACATTCAAAAGAGTACTTCACCCTTCTAGTTTGTAAGAAGACTAAAGAGACTGCATCTGAAATTTGAATGATATTGATGATGGGAGAGAGGGATCTTCTTTAAAATTTGTTCAATCAAACAAATGAACCACTGCCAGGTATTCAGCCTTGGCAAACTCTCAGGAAGATGAGTCAGAGGAAATTTCTTTGAAATTCTCAGGATCAAACAATTTTTCATCTTGTGTCAGAAAGGAACTAATGTGCATTTTATGGTGTTTTTCTGCATTTTATTTTGTTGCTGGACTAGTTGACCACTATTACCATAAATTAATGGATAATGGTGTAATCAGGGAAAGTCTAGTTGCAAGCAAATCTTTCTGACCCCACTACCACCTCTTCTGGAAAGAGAAAAACAAAGCTTGTGAAATATCCTTCCCTTCATTATAAAGTTCAAACATAAGTGAACATGACCTTGACCACCCGAAATTGAGGTCATAGAAGGTCAGAGTCCACCCTTTAAATACACAGTTTCAGAGGAAAGGTCTTTGCTCTGTACAATGGTTAAGAAGGTGGATGCTGTGTTGGCCTTCATTAATTGTGGGATTGATTTCAAGAACCATATGGTTAAGCTGCAGCTCTATAAAACTCTTGGTTAGATAGAAAGTTAGACCACACTTGAAGTACTGTGTTCAGTTCTGGTTGCATTATTATAGGATGGAGGTAGAAGCATTAGATAAGGTACAGGATAGATTACAAGGATGCTACCTGTATGAGAGAACATGTCTTATGAGGAAAGGCTGAGTGAGCTGGAGCTTTTCTGGTAGAAAGTATGGGGGGGAGGGGAGACGTCAACAGTATTTTTTTAAACATAAAACGAGTTAAGTGCATTGAATGCACTGCCAGGGGTAATGGTAGGGGCAGATACATATAAGATACTTAGGAGACTCTTAGATAGACACATGGATGAAAGGCAAATAGAAGGCTATGTGGGGGTGAATGGTTAGATTGTTCTTGGAGTAGTTTAAAAGGTCAGCACAACATTGTGGACCAAAGGGTCTGTATTGTTCTGTGGTTCTATGTTCTAAGTTGGTTATTATCTCACTCCTGGTAAAGATTCTTATTGGACTCATTTGGGAACTTTCCACAATGAAAAAGGTGCTAGATGATTGAAGATCCTGCTGCAAAATGAGGAGACTATTTTTCAAAACATGCACGGAATTGCTTTAGTTCAGGTTAAGCTGCTTTTTTTTTACAACATCTTTGTCTATGGAGCTGTGTGAACCTACTTCCAATCAATCTATTTAGTTATAAAGCTTGTGAGAAATATTATTAGTTCCCTTTCCATGGTTTCCACATCCTTCCTGTAGTAAGGTGACCAGAACTGAGCACAGTACTCCAAGTGGAGCCTGACCAGGGTCCTATGTAGCTGCAACATCACCTCTCAGCTCCTAAATTCAATTCCACGATTGATGAAGGCCAATACACCATATGCCTTCTTAACCACAGAGTCAACCTGTGCAGCTGCTTTGAGTGTTCTATGGACTGGGACCCCAAGATCCCTAAATCTGATTAATTATAAAGAGATTTACGCAGCTCCAAGTAAAAACCTCAATTCACTGTGCAAATTTTTGCAAAGTATCTGCTTTAAAATTAGGATAATTGACTAAAATTCAAACAATGTCGACAGCTGCTTACAAAAATTGTTAGGTTGATGATAACTCAAACTGAAATTATTCAGCTTTATTGTACTGTAGTCCACCAAAGACAAGAATATCATCCTGGTGGAGCTCACAGTGCCATAGGAGGAAGGATGTGAAGAGGCTCATAAGAGGAGGGCCCTGAAGTACCAGTCCTTAGTCCAGGAGTGCAGGGACAAAGGATGGCAGACATGACTATTCCATATGGAGATCGGCTGTAGAGGGTTCCCGGCAAGGTGGCATGGGGGTTCATGGAGGCTTCACTGGGCCTTGATGAAAAGAGCAAGAAACAAGCAGCTCGCAGGATGGGGGAGGAATCAGGAAGGGCCGCTTGCTGGATATGGAGCAGGTGACTGGAGTTGAGCTGGAAGTCAGGAGCAAATGGGCAGCGACTTGGCCACCACTACTGACCCACCAGTTGGAGTATAGAGGTTGACATACTCTGTGAAGGTTGGGCACTACCTGATGACATCTGCCCCTAGCCAAATGCCTCAGTTACCTCTTCAGGTAACGGAAGGGGACACCCCAGTGTAGGATGCAAGTGTCACCTGGTTCATCAATGACTTCCAGAAAAGACTGGATGACAAACAAAAAGGTCAGAGACACCGGAAAGACTGCTGAGTTCCAGGAAAGGCTATCAACCTTGTGTGTAGCTCTCGCAAGAGGGCACGATACAAGCTATGGATGAACTGAATATGCAATACCCCCAGAGTCTCCCAAGAGGGGTGGAGGATGAGAGGCTCAATAGGACAAATATAACTGCAGTAACCAGGACTGGGAATATGATAATGAGAAGGTTCAAGCAAGCAACACTGTCTGGGGAGACATTCGTTGCAAAGTGCTATTGCAGCAAAATCCGCAAGAACACCAAAGGGCTCAGGATGCAGCCAAACAGGTCCAGTTGTGGAATGATGGTGACTCAAGTGTAATGCACAGACTTGACATCTGCTGAGAGAATGGAGAAGTCCAGCCAGGAAGCACCCCACAGAACTGAAGATCTCTCCGCAACCTGAGCCACCCTAGTGCCAATGAACAGTCCAAGTGTGTGCCCCCTCTGATACCCTAATCCATTCATCAAGGAAAGAGAGGGGAGGGTCAGATGGCCTAAATCGTCAGACAATGTATCTCGGAAGCCATTTGATGACAATCTGGATTGCATCTTGGAAGCTACATTGGCAGAATCTGTCTACAGGAAACTCAACTCCCTCACAGCCACTGTGTTCAACTTTGCTAAAGAATGAATTGGCCCAAGGGGATCTTAAACCATCATCGCAACAAAACAGGAGGGAAAGGGAGATTTGCCACCTGAGATGTGAGATAAGATCCTGAACAAACGATTCAGAAACAGTTCACCTGGCAAAAAAGAAGGCGTCAAAGATCTAACCGGCAAACTGCAGGAACAGCAGCAGAAGCTCAGAAGGTGGAGTAGCTGCAGAATCAAAGAAGGGAGAAAATGAGAAGGAGAGCGTACTTCATTAAAAATCCATTCAGGTTCACCAGAGCTCTTCCCAGCCAGCAAAAAATCTGGCACCATAACCGGCTCAAAGTAGGAGGTGGAAGAATTTCTGAGGGAATCACGCAGCGAGCCCTGTAAGAATCAGGGACTAGAGTTCAATCCAAAGGTCCCCCAACCAAGATCCCTGCAACTGAGCTAAACATGGCAGATCTCACTTGGCAGGAAACCAGACAGAAGGAAGGCAACCTAACAGTGGTCTGGTTAGACCCAGCCAATGCCAACAGATCATTTCCACACGTCCTCACCCAGGTTGACCTGGACCACTACCATATCTCACCAGTAACACAAGACATGATCACCAGCCACCTAGGAGGATTCAAGCGACGCTTCACATCAGCCCACTTTAAAACCAGACAGCAAGACCTCCAAAAAGGGATTCTGATCGGCTGTACCATCTCCTCCATCTTGTTTGTCATGGGTAACAACCTCCTCATATCAGCAGCAGCACAGTAACCCGAGGCCCATTGTCGGGGCCTGGGATCCGACAGCCTGCAAAACAGAGGTTCATGGACGACATCACAGTAACCACTGTAACCCATGCCTAAGCAAGATGGGTATTGGAAACCCTGCACTATGTAGCTACCTGGACTAGGACGACCTTCAAGGCCAACAAGTCCAGATGCATGGTGATCAAAAAAGGCAAGGTTACCAGCAATTTCAGTCTTCAAGTGCAGGAAGAAGTCATTTCATCCACAGAGGAAATTGGTTTAATGCAGCAATGACAGCACCAATATCATCAACACTGTAAAGCAGACTGAAGAGTGGCTCAACAAAACCAGACTCCCTGGTAAACTTAAGGCATGGTTGTAGCAATACGGTCTTCTACCAAGGCTGCTCTGGCTTTTCACAGTGTACACGATCCCCATGACCACTGTAGAGAGGAAAGTTAACAAGTACCTGTAGAGGTGGCTGGGGATCAGCCCAAGTTTTTCTTCAGTGAGGGTCTACATAAGATCAGGTCTTCCCTTGGACAACATAGGTGGCATGGAGAGGGGAGACTTGCAGCTTGGGCAACTGCCGGTCTTCTATAAAAAAAAACCTTACCCGAGCTTGACCCTGGAAACTTTCCAAGGTGAAAATCCATGGCCTATCGAGACTAACGGAGGCCTACACACACACATAAGATCAGGCTAGTTACATCTCCCATTGTCATTGGTAGTGGAGGAGTTCAAGGTGGCAAAGTATAGAGTTGTGTTAACACTGAGGGGCTCCGGTGACAAACTAATAAATCAGGTAGGAGTCACAATAAAATTGGGCTGAAAGTGGGCTGCCAATTCAGCCATAGTGAGCTCCCTGCAACGGAGAGACATCATAAACAGCCCATGCCTGGGATGGCAAGACTTCCGCTTTGCACACTTCCAGTAATGGGAGAGTGCGAGTGGAAGGGATAGAGGTCGCATGTTCCAGAACTGTGAGGATGGAAGCTGATTATCAAAGGCAGTGGAATTGGGGTCAGAGGGTACCTGGACAAAATGGGATCTTCCCATTTGCAAGATCCCTTGGGCAGAGCTTTGGTAACTGGAGCCCCTCCACATTTCTTTCCTTCTGCAATCTGTGTATGACACTCTCCCTACACCATCACAGTGCACTCATGGGGGCTGAGCGAGGACCCTAACTGCAAGCTTTGTGGTCAGCGGGGTTCACTGGCACACATACTGTCAGGATGCAAAACTACTTTAACACAAGGATGGTGTAGGGTCCACCATTCCTTGCTGACACAGTGGAGCAGAGGAAATGTTAAAAAAGACCATCTGGCAGAGAGGCAAACAGGGCAGTCATTTTAATCAAGGAGAGGGCCAAGCCAGTCATATAAAAGAGGCCTAAATCCAATCTGCTGCAAACTGCCAAATCATGGGAGATGAGGGTTGACGTGGGGAGGAAGCTGCCATTCCTGAAGGTGGTGCAAACCACACTTCAACCAGATACCTTAATATGTGCCACCAAGGACACAAAAATGGTGGAGCTCACAGTACCATGGGAGAAAGGATGTGAGGAGGCTCATGAGAGGAAGGCCAATCCTTAGTCCAGGAGTGCAGGGACAAAGGATGGAAAACATGACTATTCCCAGCAGAGATTGGCTGTAAAGGATTCCCAACAAGTCAGCATGGAGGTTGCTGTCTATGCTGGGCCTGATGAAATGAACAAGAACCAAGTAGCTCCAGGGTGGGGAGGAATCAGGAAGAGCCTCTTGCTGGATATGGAGCAGGTGACAGGACTTGAGCTGTAAGTCAGGAGCAGATGGACAGTGACTTGGCCACCACTGCTGACCCACCAGCTGGAGAGTGTGGTTAAGGGTTGAAACACTCTCTGAAGGTTGGGCACCACGTGATGACTTCTGCCCCAGGCCAAAGGCTACGGTTACCTCATCTGGTAACTGAAGAGAGCACCCCAGTGTATCATGGAAGCAACACACACAAAATGCTGGTGGAACACAGCAGGCCAGGCAGCATCTATAAGGAGAAGCACTGTCGACGTTTTGGGCCGAGACCCTTCATCATGGAAGCAAGTTGTTAGATTTCATTGTTAAACCTTGACTTCAAAAACAATCCCTCTATTTTGTCATGAAATAGATGAACTGCAGTTTAGGTGAGGAACAACAACTTTCCTTCCACCATGACCAGACTTAGCAGGTTATCACACACTTTTGCAACAATTTCACTTCACATTAATGTCCAGTGAGAATCAGTGACTAATTAAATTGATAAATTATGATCCCCATAGTTAAATATAACTGAAGTTACAGTAACAACAGGTAATACGAGGAAGTTATTGCCAGAGTAACAGTGAGGAGCAGTAGTTTGAGGAATGATCGCTGTAGTTACAGTTAGTATATTAATGCTGGTAAGATACAAAAAAGAGTTACAGTATTGGCAGTAATATTGGTGGTCTGGAGCTGGAGCAAGTTACGCAAGACTATAGTTGAATTTGCAGTGATAATTATAACGGTGGTATAGCAAGAAGAGCAGTGAGCGCAATAACAACAGGAGGCTCACACGCAAAATGCTAGAGGAACCCAGCAGGTCAGGCAGCATCTATGGAAAAAAGTACAGTCGATGTTTCAGGCTGAAACCCTTTGGCAGGACAGGTTTCGGCTTGAAATGTCGAACATACTTTTTTCCATAGATGCTGCCAGGCCTGCTGAGCTCCTCCAGCACTTTGTGTGCACTGCTCAGATTTCCAGCATCCGCAGATTTTCTCTTTGTTTGTGAATACCGGGAGGCTCTTGTTGATAGTATAGGGAGGCAGTAACAGTGGTAGGACACAGCTGGAGTTACTGTAAAGACATTGAACTATAGATGAAATTACCATAATAGCAGGAATACTAGTGGACTATCGCTGGGGAAGTAATACTGGGCAAAAAAAAATGTAAGCAGGCAAATAAAATGTACTTCAAGCTGTTTTCAATACTTACTGAAATTCCTTCACGGTTTTGGTTCGGGTGGGAAATACTGGATCAGGAGGGAAAGGAGCTTTCATTTCGGGAGGCAAGATCTCTATTGAGATGCGTTGCTTCTGACGTACATCTTGGTTAATAGGTGGTAGTTCTCGTACTGGAAGAGGAGGGGAGGAAAGAAGATCATATAGCAGCCAATTAACGGTATATTCATTTGACTTAAAAATATGCACAAACTCCACTGTCGTTAAGTTACTCCCATTATCTTTGAGTTTAAGTGTTCCCGCTCGTGGAAAGGACCCAGTCTTAATTATGCTCTCCTTATGGTGATATTGTGATCGGGAAACCAACATCTACGTCTCTGCAAGCTCCAACAAGTTGTATCTGTATCACTAAATTTACCAGTACCCCAAATCTGTAAAGTCTTCAGATGAGTTCCTGCACCTTTATTTCCAAGATCACTATTGGTGATTCACATTGCATGCTTAGTGAACCAGGGCTGGGCTGTGACAGTAACAGGCAGTCTGACTAACAAGTCAAATACAATGTATACTCACAGTGGGGCAAATGGACAAGAATTGACTTGCAGATTTCACACCTAGAGATATATTGCTCATAGATGGAAGACAAACAAAAAAGCAATGCGTAGCTCTAAGGTGCTTCTAAATTTAGAGGCGTAAGATATGGGAGCAGAATTAGTCTATTTGGTCCATTGAGTCTGCTCTGCCATTTCATCATGGATGATCCGATTTTCCTCTCAGCCCATATCCCTTCATGCCCTGACTAATCAAGAATCTATCAACCTCTGCCTTAAATATACTTGGCCTTCACAGCTGCAAGAATTTCATTAATAGTGGGCTGGAAATTCAGCAGGGAGAAAAATCCACACACACACACACACACACACACACACACACACACACACACACACACACACACACACACACACACACACACACACACACACACACACACACACAGTGACATGCCATTCTTTGGTCCCCTGTGAACCATGGTGACTTAAGGCAATGTCCAAAAAATATTACTGGGCATAAACTGCTGAGAATATTGTTCCCTTGTATACCAAAAAGTTTATTAAACTTTAGGTGACGGAGACAAGGAACCTTAACTAGATTACCTCCTTACAAGCCATTGCGCACATGCAAGTGCAATTAAGTCCTGCAATAAGTTAACTACTTTCACAATGCTCAATGCATCACCCATCACCTGGATATTGCCTCTTCCTCAAATCAACTGTTTTTGCTGTTAGCATCACCACATTCCCCACTCAGTCTCCTCCTTTCCTTCTCAATGTGTGCAGCATTGTGACATTATAACTGGAAGGAGATTCAATCCATAAATTTAATTGGTAACGAAAGAACTGAATTGTGTCAAATAAATGAAGATCTTTATCACTTAACATTATCACATGAGAAGTACATTGGGCACAGAGACAAATACATTGAAGCTAATGATAAGTAACAACAAATGAGACTCTGGCATTGATCTTTTTGAAAAGCTAAATAAAACATATAAATATCTTTAAGACACTTTCTGAATGTCTTGATGACAGATAATATATCTACCAAAGGAAAAGCAGAGTACTTGGTAGCTGCAGATGCCCAAATTGTATAAATAAAACATAAAACTCAGAACATATACCCGACCAGTAAAAGGGAAATCAAAGTTTGAAGCAGCCTCTTATGGGAGCATATTCAAATGGCTGGCCTGAAATTAATTCAAAACATATTGCTTAAATACATCAGCTGCTTCAGGTTCAGCTCGATTTGTAACAGTTTAAATAAATAAATCACAACACTCTCAGGGCAAAAAGAAATGTTCTCAATTTCAACTCAAACAAAAATATACCATTCACGGTAACTATAAATTAAAATGCAATCTGAGTTTTCAACATTATAAACACAGTTTGAATTTTGCAGCATAATCCTGAAGTACTGTTTTGACACATCACCATAAGTTGCTAAGCAAAGGTAAATACAATAAGACTGGATATGTTCCTTCGCTGGAGCTGGCTTTAATATTCTGAGATTCTTGTTGCTCTGGTAACAGAGTCATGGATTTTCTGTGGCTTGGTTGCTAAGGGCAGGTTTCAAAACTGAAATATTTTGCAAATGTATTTATAATGAGAATGGCCAAACCTGTGGAAAGAAAGTGTAGTATTAAAAAAAAATGAAGATTGGCATTCATCTCTTGGAAAAAACATCACTGTTACCAGGCAACCGATTCAAATGTATTCAAAATATACAGTGGCTGTTTGACACAAATGTGACCAGAAAGTAGTTGAAGCTTGTGAATGATGGGATAGTCATTAATTTAATTTCTTGGGCTGCCATTTTTAAGTGGCATTTCATAATTCGTAAATATGTTAAATGTACAATTTAGAGGTTTTAAAAATGGTTACTGCAACATTATCTATACGTGCAGAAAGGCTTGTTTCTGCAGTCTTACCATGATTTTTTAAACAATTCCCATTTTAGAAAAGATAACAAGATGTCAGTTTAGTGTGGGCACAGGTACCTTTTGCATAATCATGCTTTGAACCCAGCATTACAAAGCTGACAGAGGACCCAGCTCACGTGCAATCGTTACACAATGCATGATAGGGCTGTGTGCATACAGCTCCCAATGACACAAACATTGCCCAGAAAAATAATCCTTTAGCATATTACGCAGTTCCAACTTACTATCATTTACAATCAGGGTAACTGAATTTAATGGAGTAGGAAGTTCAAAACATTTGGAAAAAAAGAGTTATAGACAAGTTACAGCTGGAAAGCAATTAACTTGCATTCATCCTACACTAGTAACAAATGCGAGTGAAGGTGCTGCAAATAACTGGAATAGTTAAGCACTATGAAATTGATAAAACTAATTTTGGGAAGGAAAAAGCTCTAAGTTAGTTCTAATTCAGTTAAAAAAATACTTCAGTCATTAATTATGGTGTTACAGAGAACAAAAAAGTTATTTTCTTGTTCCTCTCTCTCTGATCATACTCCTGATACTTGCTAGCTTGATCACCCTGTTTGCCTTCCCCTCTCCCAATTTCTCTTGTTGCAGTATCCTTACCCACTCTACATCTGAGGAGCTCTGAATTGGGGGAGGAAAGGAAACAGAAACCTGCAAAGGAACAGGAAGCCATGTGCTTTGGGTGAAGTTGTTAGTCTGGTTCAGAAAACAGGGACAGGTAAACACAAGCATGAGAACAGTCACTTCTGGCAAGTATGGAGAGTTAGGAGAAAGGGCCTTTATTCATGCAGATGCCAGACAAATTCCATTTTGTAATTACATAACACTGCATTATCAATTAATAATTTGAACCACTATAAGTGCAGTTCTAGAAGAGAATGGAATAAAACAAGTATAAAAATCGGGAATTGGAATGAAGGTGTACTTCAGCTTGTATAGCACATCAAGCTCTATACACAAGCCTACAGCGTGAAGTTTAAGTTCAAATATACAGTATTCAGATGACAAAATAAGCCAGTATGGTTTGGCAGTAGGAAAATGGTCAACGCCATTGGTACAGTGTTGCCATTATTATCACACAGGATAGAAATCCTTGGCCCGAAATATTGACTGTTTATTTCTCTCCATCAATTCTACCTGACCTGCTGAGTTCCTCCAACATTCTGCATGTGTTAGTCTGCATTTCCAGCAACTGCAGAATCTCTGGTGTTTAGAAATTTAAGTTGCTGCTTGTGAACAGGATGATATCTAGATGGAAGTCTCACAGGGGAATGAGAACAAAGTAGTCGGGTTTCGGTCTTGCCAGTTTGAAGTTGCTCTGGGCACAAATGTCTAACTAGGTCAGGAAAACTGAAAAGCAGATTCAACTGATGAAGAACTTTTACGATATAAGGAATTATGATAGGCAGGATTATTTTGAGAGCTGTGCTGAATAGTCTTTTATGTTCTAAAGAAATATGAAAAGAAGAAAGTTGAAAAGGAAATAAAGTGAGAAGAATATATATGATAACAAAGGAAGTGAGTAAATATAAACAAATAGAATCACAGAGTAATACAGCATCGGAAATGCCCTTCAGCCCAACTAGTCCATGCCAACCAATATGTCTATTTATTTAGTTGTGGCCCATATTCCTCTAAAATAAAATTCTTTTGGGATTAGGCATTAAATGAGATTACAAAGCTGATTTGGGTATCATATGGTTATCGATCAGCAAGTTTGGGGGCCCATCCTATTACAGATAGACTTTTTTCTATATGCATAGCGGAAATAGATTTGAATCATGTTTATTTTAATAGACTATACTTGGACTAAAAATGGGAAGTTAGAAATGGACCGAGAAGAAAGTATGGGAGGCCAGCGTTTGTTCATGATAGCTGTGGGAATATTCCAGTGGGGTGGTCTGCTCTTTAAACAACATTGAACTGTCCAAGTGTATTAGCTTTAACCAACAGAGGAATATTTCCCAACTACTCCCATGCATATTATAAATTAACTTTAGTTCCCCCTAATATTATAACGATGTGCTTAGTTGTGACAGCTGCACAAAATACCTCCCTCAGCTCTCCACGAGTCTGCCTAACAAATGTCACATAAAATATCTTGGACCTGAAACAGATTTCAGAGCATGAAGCAAAAATAAAACTCACTTTGTTATGATGCAAATAAAATGCTATGTATTAACTTCACTGCAGATTACAAGAACTAATAGAGGAGTATAAAGAAATTCATAGAAATCCAAGCAACATCACATAAAGAAAACTGGGATTTAGTCTTTACAGTATAGCTAAAAGGTTATTCCCAGAGCACAAGGGTATATCAACAATAACAACATTCAAACTGTTAAGTATCTTGATTAACTAGTCCTCATGTTAAACTGCAAGAAGGACCTCAGAAAAGTGATAATTTTGGAAAGCCAAGAAGTTAAACGAGCAGGTCAGAATCTTCAAACACAACAGACCTGAAGCAGTAAATTTCCCGATGTCCAAGCTGTGCAGTCGGTATAACACACATCTGCTACCACATTCTCAGCTGTACTTGAAAGGACAATTTACAGATGGAGCATGCAGAGGAAGGGTTCATAACGGACATTAAACATTGAACAAAAGCAGTAACTAGATTTGATTCAGTATGACTCTCATTATTACAGGGTGCAGTCAGTGGCAAAATAAGGTGCCTCTCCCTTGGCAGTTCACCTAGGCATCTTCACAAGAGGTAGAGATAGAGATAGAGAGATAGTGAGAGAGAGAGAGAGAGAGAGTGAGAGAAGGAAATCAATAGAATAGTTATGCAATCTCTCAGATACCATGCAGTTAGCATTCTAATAGATCAAGTCAGAGCAGGAAATACAAAGTTCACTTACTGTTTATGTAGAGAAGTGGATTCAATACAGGTGTCCCTCCCTTTACAAAGGTAGAGTGTTCCTATGAAACCTTTCTTAAGCTGAAATGACGTAAAGCGATGAACTTATACTGGAAAAATTTTCACAACAGCGAAAATCCTCTTTGTAATGCAAAAACAGATTACTAACATAGGTCTTTTGTAAAACGAAGTGGCGTAAAGAGAACATTCGTAAAGTGGGGGACACTTGTATGCCACCAAGGACTCTAGCAAATTTCTATAGACGTACCATTGAGAGCATTCTGAACAGTTGCATCTGATATGGAGGATTGGAAAATGCTGCAGAGGGTTGTTAGCTCAGCCAGCTCCATCATGGGCGCTGGCCTCCCCACCATCAAGGTGATCCTCAAAAAGGCAGCATCTATCATGATGTCCCCACCATCCAATTCGGGCCCTCTTCTCAGGTACAGAAGCTCTAAGACACGTGCATGGTGTTTTAGAAACAGCTTCTTTCCCTCTGCCATCAGATTTCCAAACAGATCATGAATCCATAAATATTACCTCACGATTTTGTTCTCTTTTTGCACTACTTATTTATTTTGTTAATACATTTCTTATTGTAACTTAGTTTTTTAAATGAATTGCACCGTGCGACTGCCACAAAACAACAGATTTCAGGACATAGGTCAGTGATAATAAACCTGATTCTGAACTTTCCTGCAATATCACAGGATGTACAGCCATACAAATAAACATTTTTGCTGTTCACTTTTATTAAGCCCAGATACCTCTGAATCAGATACATTTATACTATAATATACTATGACTGGCCTGATGGTGGGTTTCCCAGTATCATCTTCCTCAAAGATTCTCTCGTGTGAAAAAAATGATGGGCCCCTTCATCCCCCTCCACTAGAAACCCTTCTCGCTGTGCAAAGTTGCATGAGACACACCATACCACTACATTCTTCTGCTGGTACTTAAAGCACATCAAAAACATCCTTGCTGCTTTTGCTTTGACAGATCTGGTAGTTACGTGCCGTCACTCATACCAGACCAGTGGCTTCTCAGTCGAATTGTGATCTTGCCAAGTTTGAAGCCTCCAAGGGGCCAGACCTTAAAGCTGTTTCTTGAAATGAAAAAGTAGGGATCGTTGGACCTCCAACATCATGAAACTTCTTACACATCAATTGCACAGTGCCAGAAAAATACCTTTGGTTCACAAAGATATTTGGCTACTAGGCCAATTCTTGAATTTTCATTGCACTTGATGGCACCTTATACTTGGGGGAATCCAGCAACAGGGGTGAATCTGCGTGCTCACCCATACAGAGTGATATCACTAGCCAGAATAGGAAGGCTATTTATTTATTTGACAAATATTCCATCATGTTCATTGTGCATTTATGGTCATCTAACTGGTAGGCCTTCTAAGAGAGACATACAAGTGCAGTCTTGGAACAATAGTTGGATAGGTTATCAGAGGGCTAAACAGAATAAAATGAAAGCAACTATGTTACTTAGCAAAGTACTCAGCAAATATGAGCACAGATTTAAGTTAATTACTAAAAGGAAAAGAGGGCAGCTGTGAATGAATTATTTCACTCAGTGAATTTATTGCCTAGAAGAGCGCATTTATAATAGACGAACACATAAAGAACACTGGTCCTTAGAGCTTTAGATTAGTAACTAGAAAGGAGATTTAATCTAAAGTCCATTTCAGGTTGGAATGGCTGGATTGGCTCTTTTTGTCCCGTATATGCTGGGAGATTGGATGATATGCTTCAATAGCCACTGGAATGGGAGACACTCGGCCCAAAAGGTTTCCTTTGGAGGCTGCAGTTGTCAGCCAACACCTTCTTTACCAACATCAGCCAAAGGTGATGTAGCCAAGTTCCTGTCTGCAAACCCCGTGATACAAGCATTGCTGCTGTGATCTCAGGCCTTCTGGTGCACTACCACCCCAGTGCATGAGCTGGTCTCACCATGGCTGTTGCAGACATAGATAGCCTTTCTCTTCCAACACGTTAAGTGTATCCAAAATATCCTTCTCCAAGTTTTTACGGCTTCAGATCTCTAGCACTGCAAAATGTAGCCAACAGCACAGGAGCTCACTGCTAAACATTTGTTCCCAGAAGGGGGAAGATATTAATCATAATGCGAGTTGTTGTTCAAATGGGGGTGGTCACGATTGTCAGCTCAGATTAACTGCTCCTGTCTTTTGAGCCCCAGTCAACTGTTTCATAGAAAGCTGGGCAAAATATTTCTGAGAAAGATCTCAGCAGGACCTCTTGAAACTTATAGAAGCCTATTAAAATTATTGATTTCTCTAATAATTCACTTCTCATTAAAGCCCACTATCAATGAATGAGCTAATTGCAGGCATTTAAACGTACCTCCCTTAATCTTCAAGAATGCCCACTGAAGACTTTGCTTATTTGGTCACTTTGCTTATTTTACCAGATCAACCATCTTCAAAAAATTCTCTTGGCACAGTTAAAACTGTTCCAGTCTCTTTCTTCATGCTCAACACTCAGTTGTTCACACATTTTGCATTCTATGTTCCAATTGTCATTCACTAACATTGGCTCCCAATTAAAAAAATACTCTACTGAAATCCAAGTACTTTCTGAAATTTACTTCAGCTTCACATCGCTTCTTGTGGCTTTACAGATCCTCAGAGGTTGGCCTCTGAAGTAGACCCTTCCCTCTCCGACAGTCTTCATGGTTCTCCCACCCCCAGTCACTATCTCTGATCCAATGTCACTATCTTCAACTCCTTTCAATTTACAACATGGAAATTACCCTACTTCGCCGCTATCCACAACCATTTGAAAACTCACCTTTATCAAACTATGACTCACTTTGCACAAAATGATTCATTTCCACTCAGCTTTATATTATTTTCTTACCCTTCACAAAAAAACTTCTGGATATTTTCTGATGATAAGGTACCTTCCAACAGCCAGCTATAGTTACTGAGTGGTTTTGTGGAGGACTGTAGCTATATGAGGAACACCATAATTTGAACACTTTATTACAGCAATTGGTAGTTTTGAACACTACCAGCCTCAGTTTTTCTACAAAGTCATTTGCTCAATTCTTGAAAAAGCATTTTGCACCTATATGTTGACACCATAAAATGTTCATTCAGTAAAGGGATTACAGAGGTCTGAGAAACTCCAGGTTTTTGAATGATAGGGTGCAGAATTGTGAGAGTTCAAGACTCTCACATTTTCTTCTGATCAGAAAAATATTATTTTTTACATGAAAATTCTTCAAGATTCAAAGTAAATTTTATTTTCAAAATGCATACATGTCTCCATATAAAACCCTGAGATTCATATTCCTGCTGGTATACTCAGCAGATCTATAGGATAGTAAGTATAACAGCATCAATGAAAGATCAACCAAAGTACAGAAGACAACAAACTGTGCAAATGCAAATATAAATAAACAGTAACAAATAATGAGAGCATGAGAAAGCAAGATAAAAAGTCCTTACAGTGAGATCATTGTTTGTGGGAACCTCTCAATAGAAGGGCAAGTGAGTGTAGTTATACCCTTTTGTTCAAGAGCCTGATGGTTGTGGGAAGTAACCTGGTGGTGTGAGTCTTGAGGCTCATGCACTTTCTACCTGATGGCAGTAGCGAGGAGAGAGCGTGGCCTGGGTAATGGGGATCTCTGATGATGGAGGCTGTTTTTCTATGGCAATGTTTCATGTAGATGTGCTCAGTGATTGGGAGGGTTTTACCTGTGATGTACTGGGCCGAATCCACTGCCTGCCCTCCTTACAGGTTGTTTCTCTAATTCCGGCAATGGAGTAATAAATAGGAAAGATTTCACTTAGGGTTACATTTCCTGCAAATCTCTGCTGCTCACCCACACACTTAAATGTGCCCTTTGCATTCTTCCTGAGCTATGCGGAAAATTGACTTTTGAATTCCTACACCCACCTAAACTAGAAACCATTTAAGTTGGCGTGCACTGCTGTCAGAGACACAAGAACATAAGAAATAGAAGCAGTGGGCCATGTTGCCCTTCAAGCCTGTCCCACAATTCAATATCATAACTGATCTGCCTGAAACTCATCTCCTCTTATGTGCCAGCTCCCCATTGTCCTCTCTGCTCTAATCTTTCAAAAAATTACCTACTTCTTCTTTAAACCTGGATAATACAAACACCTATGTCAAGATGCTGCTCATTGACTGTAGCTCAACGTTTAACACCATCATTCATTCCTACAGTCCTGATTAAAAAGCTACTGTACCTTCTCTCTGCAATTGGAGCCTCAACTTCCTAACCAGAGGACAATAATCTGTGTGGATTGGTGATAATATCTCCACCTCATTAACGATCAACACTGTCATAGCTTGGGGTGTGTCCTTAGCCCACTGCTCTACTCTCTCTACACCCACAACTGTGGGACTAGGATTAACTCAAATGCCATCTATGAATTTGCTGATGATGCATCCATTGTTGGCACAATCTCAGATGGGGACGAGAAAGTGTACAGGAGCGAGATATGCTAGTTAGCTGAGTAGTGTTGCAGTAAAACCTTGCACTCAACGTCAGCAAGAAAAAGAGAGTTGATTGTGGACTTCAGGAAGGGTAAGTCAAGGGAACTCAAACCAATCCTCATAGAGGGATCAGAAGAGAAGAGAGTGAGCAATTTCGAGTTCCTGGGTGTCAAGATCTCTGAGGACCTAACCTGGATGCAGCATGTCAGTGCAGCTACAAAGGAGGTAGGACAGCGGCATTATTTCAATAGGAGTTTGAGGAGATTTGGTTTGTCGCCTAAAACACTCAAAAACCTCTACAGATGTATTGTGGAGAGAATTCTGATGGGCTTCATCACTGTCTGGTACAGGGGGTGGGGTGGATCGAAAGAAGCTATGGAAAGTTGTAAGATTAGTCAGCTCCATCATGGGTACTAGCCTCCCAGGTATCCATGACATCCTCAAGGAGTGGTGCCTCTGAAAGGCAGAGTTCATTATTAAAGACCCCATCACCCAGGTCATGCCCTCTTCTCATTGTTACCATCAGGAAAAAGGTACGGAAGCCAGAAGTTACACCCTTAGGAACAGCTTCTTCCCCCTGCCGTATGATTCCCAAGTTGACATTAAACGCAAGAACACTACCTCACTGTTTTTTATCAGTTCTGCAATAAGTTTAATGTAATTATTTAATATACATAATTTATTTTCTTACTGTAATTGATTTAATTATTTTTTATATAATTTATTGAAGTGTACTGCTGCAACTAGGCTAACAAATTTTGTGATATATGCCAGTGATATTAAACTGATTCTGAAATTCCACAACTGATCTAGCCTCCAAAACTCTTCAGAATTGGTAATTCCAGGGATTCATCACACTCTGCATATATTTCCTGTGCACTTCAGTTATAAATGACAGTTTCCTAACCTTACAACTATGTTGTTGCATTTGGAATTCTCACACTGGCGTAAACATCTCAACATCTCGCTATGTAACACACACAAAATGCTGGAGGAGCTCGGCAGCTCGGGCAGCACCTACAGAGAGGAATAAATGGTCCATGTTTTGTGCCGTGACTCTCCATCAGGACCATTCGTCACTGTCGAGTTCCTCCTGCATTTTGTGTGTCAATCGGCATTTGTAGCAGCTGCAGACTCTCTTCCGCTCGTCATCTAATACTCTGATATGCTTCAATAAGACACAGCCTAAGTACTTCATTTTTAAATGTCTGCCTGAACTCCTTTCTCTGCATTGCTGAAAATAATTCTATGTTCCCTAGGATTCTACTTTGCCAATCACTGTAGATTTTTAAATTAGTGATAAACAGATCAAAAATACTAATATACAGAAACAATATACCAGCTGCTGAGAGCTGTGGATAAGGTGGAAGGATGGTTAATAAAAATAGAAAACACTTAATAGGTCAGGAAAATCTGTGGAGAAATGCTGCCTAACCTGCAGAGAGAAGAGCCCTGATAAAAGAGTACCAGACCTGAAATGTTAGCTATTTTATCTTTCCACAGATGCTGCTTGACCTCCTGAATGCTTCCAGCACTTCCTTTCAATTTCTTCCTTTATTATAAAGCTCTTGCCCATATTTAGAGTGAACAATATGCACACTTGATGCCCTTCAAATAGACAGTAAGTTTATTCTTTGGGCTGTCAGTGAAACCTAACAACATTAAAACATATTAAGTAATTGTAGCTTAAAGGAATATTAATTCTGATCCATCACAATTTCAATGACTTCTAGAAATATAGGTTTGAAAGTGGGCCATTTAGTCCCTCAAAATCTGTATGTCTATTTAATTAGATCATGAGCAATAAGAACTTATTCACTTTTCTGCTTTGGTTCCACAATGCTTAAAACTGTTTTTTTTTTGAATGACACAGATAGAGGTCAATATGTCCAGCCTGACTCCCATGGGAGTAATCCCTTTAGTTTCATTTTCCTTCAATCTCTCAGGTAGTTATTATCTCATCTAAGTCTGCAAATCCCCTTTGATTCTTTCTTGCCATTAACTTGCACGGAGGTGTAACTTATGGTGGCCTATAAACCCACCTTTGGGATGTGGAGAATACCTGCAGCACACAGAGGAAATGGACAATCCCAGAGAGAATGCGATACTCCACACCAACAGCGCCCAAGGTCAAGGTTGAACCTGGGATTCTGGTGCACCACTTTAAAGTCGTACCTGGCAAAAATCCCAGTTCTGTAATGTTTACAGTCCTCAATAGAACTTTAGGAAAAAGAGCACTGAACCTTCCTTAATGCTAAAAACCACCGTCAGGTATTGCTGCTGAAAATCTCTTATTTTAATGTACTCAATCCAGCCGGCTCCCAACTCTCATTCCCTACACTGTTCCCATGGCTACACACTCTTTTGGTCCTCCCAGGTCCAGAGGTTGTGGTCACTCACCAGCATTGCTACCATCCTCAAGATCTTGAGGTCCTGTTTCCAAACTGCCAGTGTGTCATTCTACAGCTCACTCGTGTCTAAGCTCTTTGAGCTGCTTTCAAATGTCCATGATCATCAGATACATTTAAACTCATATCAAAAGGGTCTATTTTTATTTAATATTGATTTTAACTCCCTTCAAGTTCGGCAGCACCTATGTTTAAAATTGAGAATGGTGACCTCATTTAACTGAATGGGATTATTCTATTTTTGCGGACCAAGGGTCAAGGAAACAGGTGTGAAGTACATCTTGTCCATTAGCCAGAGATGCTTGTGCTTCGCCTCAGGACTCAGCAGCAGAGTGGTTGCCAGTTGTGCTGGATTGTTGCTGATTCTGACCAGCAAAAGGCAAGTAGAATTCAGGCCAGTACTCCTGCTGGCAACTTCAAGACTGATGTATGCAGATGACGGAGTTCATTATCAACTGAACTACCTCTTTGGGAGAGCGAGATGAAAGATAAAAGTAGGTGCCAAATAAGAGGCACAAAAACTATTGAAAACATTTAAGATCATTGCAAAGCATAGCTAATGTATAAAATGGTGCTGACCAGATTGAAACATCGCAGTAGCATTAATCATTGACAACAGATATTAGATTACCATATTTAGCATTATGTAAAACAGGCTTTGTGGCCGTACTGGTGGCACCGATGGCTTCTTGTTTCGGGTTGATGTTAGAGCCGTTAAAAGCAGGAAACTGAACTTTAGGTCCTCTTTCACCTCCCTGCAACAAGACAAGCAGAAACAGACTGATTAAACCTAGTTTGAAGGAGCTTTTACAGTGTTTCATTAATCATTGATTACCTCTGTAGCACACAAAAATTTCTTCTGAGTTACTTGATCAACAACATAAGTTCAAATGTTTTAGATTTTAATCATCTGACAACTGAAGTAAATGAAAGTTAAACTGGAGCGGTTGGATATGTAACGAAAAAGATTAAGGGAAGTATTGGAGTATGGATAAAACTTTGCTTGACCCAATTTACACATGAAATGAAATTTATCTAGTTCAAATTACAATATTACTGTTTAATTGGTATACAGTATCGCCAAATGCCAACTCAATGCACTTTTCTTGGAGACACATAACTAAGATTTCAAATATTATATCAAATAATATTCACCCGAGTGACATTACAAGTAACAATACTAAGGGTTCAAAGATGCATCTAAAATTGCAAGAGGTTTGGCCTTTCTGAACCTGCTCCAACCTCAAGTGTGTTATCTTCCATGAAACTTCTTGAACTTCTATTAAGATGAGTAAATACTTCAATGAAAAGAGAAATAATTCAATTAGAAGCATCTCATGTTCTCAGATTATTTTTTATTTATACAGTCTGTCTTTTCTACAGTGATTGTCAGTCTTTATTTATGGAGTTTAATGCTGAGAAGTGTGAGGTTCTACATTTTGGCAGGAATAATCCAAATAGAACATACAGGGTAAATGGTAGGGCATTGAGGAATGCAGAGGAAAAGAGAGATCTAGGAATAACAGTACATAGTTCCCTGAAGGTGGAGTCTCATGTAGATAGGGTGGTGAAGAAGGCTTTTGGTACGCTGGCCTTTATAAATCAAAGCATTGAATACAGAAGTTGGGATGTAATGTTAAAATTGTACAAGGCATTGGTAAGGCCAAATTTGGAACATTGTGTGCAGTTCTGGTCACCGAATTATAGGAAAGATATCAATAAATTAGAGAGAGTGCAGAGACGATTTACTAGGATGTTACCTAGGTTTCAGCACTTAAGTTACAGAGAAAGGTTGAACAAGTTAGGTCTCTATTCATTGGAGTGTAGAAGGTTGAGGGTGGATTTGATCGAGGTATTTAAAATTTTGAGAGGGATAGATAGAGTTGACATGAACAGGCTGTTTCCATTGAGAGTAGGGGAGATTCAAATGAGAGGACATGATTTGAGAGTTAGGGGGCAGAAGTTTAAGGGAAACACGAGGGGGTATTTCTTTACTCAGAGAGTGATAGCTGTGTGGAATGAGCTTCCTGTAGAAGTAGTAGAGGCCAGTTCAGTTGTGTCATTTAAGGTAAAATTGGATAGGTATATGGAGAGGAAAGGAGTGGAGGGTTATGGGCTGAGTGCGGGTAGGTGGGACTAGGTGAGATTAAGAGTTCGACACGGACTAGGAGGGCCGAGATGGCCTGTTTCCGTGCTGTGATTGTTATATGGTTATGGTTATGTATAGCTTTTCATAAATTCTGTTGTATTTCTTTATTTTCCTAAAATGCCTGCAAGAAAATGAATTTCAAGGCAGCATATGGTGTCATATATGTACTTATATAGTAAATTTACTTTGATTTTATGTAATATACAATAATAGTGGATAATGCTGTCATAGAATTGCCAAAGCTCTTGGAGAGTGTGGATGTCCTACAAGGGGTTAATGAATCTCCGAAGTGTTGCTAGTGGTGACATGGGAAACAAATAATTCCGTGTTCCATGTATAGATTCTGCTGATTGAACGATTGTGGATTCAAAATGTAAGGTGGTTTCTCTGGATGTCATAAATCAAGGCTCAATGTTTTTTGTGGATGTTTAGCACAACTGTTGTTTAATTTACCTTTGAAATTTTCACTTATTTTAGCATCAATTAATCAGACAATACATTAGATCTTTTAAAATATCTTGATCCCTTGCATTCTTAATCATAGTTGGATTGGCAGCTACTGGCCAGAATGAATCTTAATGGTCTTTTGTCAGCCTAACTGTGGTATAAACAGCCATACACCAGAAGAGATTTACTCATGTTTAAAACACAGATTCAACTCCCACAAGTACACTAGGAAATGCTGTCATTATTGCAAGCACCATGACATAATAAATAGATGTCTCTCCATGATCATACTGTACTGTGCTTGGACAGTACCCAGTTAGTCATAAGTATAAAAACACCGGGCCAATTCAAAGTGGTCAATGGTTAATTAAGTGATATGATACTTGAAGAGCAATCTTGTTGCATTAGAGTCAAATTATACACAGAAAGCTCCCACGAAATGCAAATGTGACAATGAGGCCTTCAGCCCCCTGAACCAGCATGAATAACTTCACTCACTTCAATACTGAACTGATTCCACAACCTATGGGCTCACTTTCAAATACTCTAAACATCAAAGCACTGCTTGGTGTATTAAGTCTATCTAATGAGCAGATGGCATCTCGCTTTAAGGTCTCAGAGAGGTCACTTGAGCATTTACTATCCCTCATAAGAGATTTTTCTATCAGTCTCCATGTGTTTTATAAATAACACAGATTAGCCATTCACCATGAAATAAACAAAATTTCATTTGAAGAGTTCAATAAACTCTTCAAGTATGTGGAAGAATTTCAAGCCAAAGTCAAACCTCAAGTACAGATGGCATTCCAGGTTATGCATAGACACAAGAGATCCTGCAGAGACTTTACTGTCCATTACATTATTGGCAATTAGGGCACCAATGAAGGTCCTCCGTATCTGATGGTGTCCGTGGCTTCCTTCATCGTGTCAGTAGCTTCCTTTTGGATTTCATTACTGTCAGTAATGCAAGTCCTGGGAAGAGACTCAGGAATACCATCACACTCAGATTTTTCATTGCTGTTTCCGGAACGATTTTGTTTTACCAGTCATTGTTGCCAGCCCTGAACTGAACCCCTGAACCTGGAGGACTAGTGGACTGCTCTGTCTTCCTCTACTTTTTGTCCTATTTTGCATGGATGACCTGACCAGAGTAATCTAAAGAAACACACTCAAAATGCTGGGGGAACTCAGCAGGGACCATCTATGGAAATGAATAAACAGCCGATGTTTCAGGCCGAGACCCTTGGACCCGAGTCCTGATGAAAAGTCTCAGCCCAAATTGTTGACTGGTTATTCATTCCCATAAATGTTGCCTGACCTGTTGGATTCCTCCAGCATTTTGTATTTGTTAATCCAAATTGATACTATTTACATATAATCATTGGAATTAAATATTGAATACATATTGTCACAATATTAAAGGAACACTTTCAGTAATTGTACATTTTTTCCACAAGCTGTGAGAATTATGAGAGCTTAGGAGAGTTGTCCATTAGGAACAAGCAAAATTGGAAAGTGATTTTAGAAGCAGACAGAAAACCTCTCCCCAGGAAGCTAATTTCCCTTTGCTTCGATAATCAAATCCTGTTTTTCTTAATTATATGATTTAGAAGATTTGAGTATTACTTTCATATTTGTATTCAAGTAAATCTCCAAAGATGTAAGTACTCCATTAGCTACTCAGATCAATATTAATTCTGAGTGAACAGTAGATTGTTATTGCCTTCCATGAACGTGATCCTTTTGACTCCAGCACATCTGTGCCATATACGAGATTTAAAATGTAATGGCAGTCTTGCTGGCTTTTATTTAGCCTACTCAACCTGCCATTGACTGTAATAGGGCTGTGTTATGATAATTGGCTGTCAAACACATTACAAAGAAAACAAGTGACACAAAACCCAAGAAAAAGTGCAGAGGTACAACTAATGAACATACTTATTCCTATCAACACACACAAAATGCTGGTGGAACGCAGCAGGCCAGGCAGCATCTATAGGGAGAAGTACAGTCGACGTTTTGGGCTGAGACACTTTGGCAGGACAGATGCTGCCTGGCCTGCTGCGATCCACCAGCATTTTGTGTGCGTTGCTTGAATTTCCAGCAGCTGCAGATTTCCTCTTGTTTGCATACTTGTTCCTATGATAATTTTGAGCATCGTAGACACTAAATCGACTTTACAACATTGATCTCCCTATTATAATGGCACAAGTATTCTTTACATTGTCACACATTTTCTGCTTTAGTATGATCTAAGATGAATGCAGATGTTGTGGTTGTCTTGGATTCCATTTCATTCTATTGTTTTAAAAAAAAATCCTTAACAGACATGGGTGGCCTAGGAAGCATTTTATCTTTCAGATGCAGCCAAGAACAATCTTGCCACTCTTGAACGACTTCTTAAATGGTAAAAGGATATAGGTGAGGAGGCATCGTAATGAGGGAGATTGATTTTAGAAGGATTCTAGAAAATTAAATCAACACATTGTGTCATAGCTACGAAGTATATTTATCGAACGGTTCACAAAAGCGACAATGGTAATGACGCAAGCTACAGTACTTAATGCTGCCAGCTTCTCATATCCCTAAGACAACAGTGGATGAGGTATCTTATTAATGAAGCCATATCTCACTTTCAGACAGTCTGACAAAAATATCCCTGCTCTATGTTGTCAGTGCATGCTGTGAGATAGGATGTTTGGAGAGTGCCGCATTTTACTCAGCATTGGTTTAACCCAGTCGTATTTATTTTCAAATAAATCTGAAAAAAAGATACACGTAACAGATAAAACGCTCGAGATTAGGTTGCCTCCTTCTCACTTTTTTTTTATACATGCCAGGGGTGACTAAGAACCCATTATGAAGGGCAGTAGAAGTGTAATGGTTACCATTTTGAGTCAGGATCCCCCACAGGAATCCAGATTTCACACTGAATCAACACACTCATCAGCTGGCCGTGGGGTTCTCTTGTGCGACGGGCTGGGTCGCGCTTGAGACCGAAGATAAGCGTACCTTGAAACATAGATGCTAAAATTAAATGTTGACTAGATAGCATTTCCCTTTCATAGAAGAGCAGAAAAAATTAATGTGAAAATAATCTCTTGAGCCTTCCCTTCAACTCCATCACAGCAAATGGCCCGTCCTTCAAACTTTCCACACATCAAATTGTCTTGCAGTAGGGCAACCTTAGGATGCATCCAGAACCAGAGGCCACAGTTTAAGAATAAGGGGTAGAACGGAGTTCAGGAAAAACTTTTTCACCCAGAGAATTGTGGATCTATGGAATGCTCTGCCTCAGAAGGCAGTGGAGGCCAATTCTCTGGATGCTTTCAGGAAAGAGTTAGATAGAGCTCTTAAAGATAGCGGAGTCAGGAACGGGGTACAGATTGTGGATGATCAGCCATAATCACATTGAATGACGGTGCTGGCTCACAGGGCCGAATGGCCTACTCCTGCACCTACTGTCTATTGTCTTCCTCAAATATCAACAAAGACTAAATCCAGAAAAGAAACCTTCACCAAACGACTCAATTTTTATTTGCAGAACTCCAGTTAACTTGCACAATTATGAAAGGCCCTCTGTAATACAAAGTTCAAAATTCAAAGTACATTTATTATCAAAGTATGTATACTGTATATAACCTTGAGATTTGTCTTCTTGCAGGCAGCCACAGAACAAAGAAACCAATAGAATCAGTTCAAAGGAAAACCCCACCTAATATGCAAAACGAAAGAACAAATCGTGCAAGCAATGAAAAGAGATCAAATAGCATTAATTGTGAGGCCTCAGTGTTGTGCTGATGGTTGCAGGCCACAGCTGCGGAGTTAGTTCAGCACTGAACCATCCCAATCAAATTGCAAAATTGTGAAAAAGAGAAGTAAACAGAAAAAACACGAGGACCGTTGACAGCAGAGCCCCCGAAGTGAGTCCACAGCTGAGGAGTGCATCCAGAAGCCTGAAGCCTGCCCAGCAGCGACTGCTCCTGAACTCAGCGACATGGGACCTGTGACTCCTGCTCCTTCCGCCCACTCTCAGCAGTGGCAGAAACCGGTCAAATGCAGGCAGACTACACCCAACAACTGTTTATTTTCCACTCTCGCCCTCGACAGTTTTAATTTTGCTCTACATTTGAATCAGTGTGTGGAATTGCAGCCGACCACAGGTTTGAGTTACAGCATTAGGAAATGACACAAGATCTCATCCATGCTGAATCCCTCAGGAGATCGCAGAAGTGCCAGATCGTTCAGTCAGCCCAAAAATACATTCTTAAAAGTGAAGTTATCGGCTGAAATTGACCACAGCTCATAAGTATATCTAACAGAAGAAGATTATTCCAGAGTTTTGTAAGCTGCCTGCAAGATGTTGCTGTAGGTCACTGCCGCCATTTTGTCAGAAATATTTCAATTCTGGACTGATTTACCTTAATGGCCTCTTTAATGTCCATCCTTAATGGGTACAGCCTGGGAGGAGGACAATTGTTTCTTTTCCCATTATTGCCACTTCAGATGACCAGGGTGCAGAGTTTAGTTGGAATTTGATCAAAAATACGCATCCAGGTGGTTAAGGGTGTAAGTAAAGCAGATGGTGATGGTACTGATATGCTTCAGCCATCCTCAATGAGAGCACCAGAAACTAAACCCATTCAACATGCATGAGAGGAGCAGAGGGTGAACACTGCAAGCTCCTGACAATCCTGAACCTCGCAGACCAGGTTGCAGTAGTGAGATCAACCAGCAACGCAGTTCCCTTTACCAGGGAGAGAGACAATGCCCACTGTGGTGTGAATAGTAGGGATGTGGTAGTGAGGATGAAGGGTGAATCATGTAGGAGTAGGAGGTGTGTAATAACATAGTCAAATAGTTGTTGGGTAAGAGAGTATTGTGAAGGGGCCTTATTAAGCAGTCCTTGAGGCCAGCTCCATTCTGCTGGTTCCAAGGTGATGATGAGACCAGTGTGGGATTAATAGACTCTGTCACAAATGAGGAGATGGTGCACACTAGGGTCTTGTGTTCTCAAATCGGGCTGTCCACAGAAAATCCGCCCCCATTTTGCATTTGTTTCTTTTTGGCCCAGGGTCCTTCTCCATTTTGAACATTGATGGAGCAGGGATCCCCATGCAGCAGTGGGGATGTTACACTTGTTTCAAGGAAGCTTCTGAGAAAATCCTCAAAACGTTTCTTCTGTTCTCCTGGAGTGGTGAACTACATATACCTGTCTGGACACGCCCCCCCCCCCCTTGCTGACTGCTCCTGTGGCTCCTCCCACAGACCCCTGTATAAAGGCAATTGAGGCCTGAGCCCGGCCCTCAGTCTCCAGGATGTAGTATGGTGGTCAACCACTGCTTGTTCTTTCTTCCAGTCAATAAAAGCCGATATCTCGCCTTCACGTCTCAGAGTGAGTTATTGATGGTGCATCAATTTTATTGACTGGAAGTTTTAAAACATGGAAAGCGTTTTACATCCAGAAAGATTGGATTTGGACTCCCAAGACACTGAAGCAGCTCTTGCCTTTGAACTCTGGCTTGCATGCTTCCAATCATACTTGGAACAGGTTAGTGCAACTGAACCCGCTGTTATGCACCGAATTCTCCTCTAGAGGGTCACCCCGAAAAGGGACATAGGACTAGCTGCCTGTTTGACACGGGTAGCGCTGAGAGTTTTATTGAACCGGACACAGTGTAACGCTGCGGACTCGTGACACGACCAGTAACCCAGAGGGTCACCATGGCTTCTGGGTCGTATTCCACAGACATCCAGGTGGGTTGTGTAGCAACTTTGGTGGTGCAGGGCACAGAATATCGGAACTTTGAGCTACTGGTCATGCCTCAACTGTGCGCACCTGTGCTATTGGGGCTGGACTTCCAGAGCCACCTCGAAAGTGTGACTATGGCATATGACGAGCCCCTCCCACCACTCACTGTCAGGAATCCTAAGTTTTGTGGGACCGCTATATACCCCGCTACTGTCCACACACACACACTCACACACACACACTCACACACACACACACACTGAACCACACATCCCACCCAGCACTATGCCGACAGCTGCGCTACTGACACCACTTGCAGCCTCTCCACCCTCAAGGTCCCTCCCCCACCGCTGTTCGCCAACCTGACCCCTGACTGTAAACCTGTAGCAACTAAAAGCAGGAGGTACAGCGCGGGGGACAGGGCCTTCATTCAGTCAGAGGTGCAGCAGCTGCTCAGGGAGGGGATGATTGAGCCAAGCACAAGCCCTTGGAGGGCCCAGGTAGTTGTTGTTCAGACCGGGCAGAAAAATAGGATGGTCGTGGACTATAGTCAAACCATCAATAGGTTCATGAAGCTTGACGCGTACCCCCTACCCTGCATCACGGATATGGTCAACCAGATAGCTCAGTACAAGGTGTACTCGACAATAGATCTGAAATCCGTTGATCACCAGCTCCCCATCTGCCCAGAGGACCGCCCCTACAGCGCCTTCGAGGCGGGCGGCAGGCTCTATCACTTCCTGCGCATCCCATTTGGTGTCACAAATGGTGTCTCTGTCTTCCAGAGGGAAATGACCGGATGGTGGACCAGTGCCAACTGAAGGCCACATTTCCCTATCTGGGTATCATCACCATCTGTGGTCACGACTGGCCGGATCACAACGCCAACCTCCAACGATTTTTACCTGAACTTTACTTATAACAGGGACAAGTATGTGTTCGGAACCACCCGAATCGCTATCCTTGGGTATGTTGTGGAGAACGGAGTCATTGGTCCTGATCCCGACCGTATGCGTCCCCTGTTAGAACTCCCTCTTCCCATCACCCTCAAAGCCCTCAGACAGTGCCTGGGCTTCTTTTCCTATTACGCCCAATGGGTCCCTCATTACGCAGACAAGGCCCGCCCCCTGGTCAAGTCTACCACTTTTCCCCTCTCTGCCGAGGCCCGCGTGGCCTTCAGCCGCATTAAAGGGAACATTGCCAAAGCAACAATGCATGCGGTGGACGAGACTATTCCCTTCCAAGTAGAGAGTGACGCCTCCAATTTCGCTCTGGCTGCTACCCTCAATCAGGAAGGCAAGCCAGTAGCATTCTTTTCTCATACCCTTCAAGGCTCTGAAATCCGGCACTCCACGGGGGAGAAAGAAGCCCAGGCCATAGTGGAAGCTATTATGCACTGGAGGCACTATCTCGCCGGCAAAAGGTTCACCTTGCTGACCGACCAGCACTCAGTTGCGTTCATGTTCAGCAACCAACAGCAGGGCAAAATCAAAAATGATAAAATTTTGCGGTGAAGAATAGAACTCTCCACCTACAACTATGATATCCTGTACCAGCCTGGAAGGCTCAATGAGCCCCCTGATGCCCTATCCTGGGGAGCCAGCCAGCCAGCCCACAGCTCGACCAGCTATACACCCTCCTTGTACATCTTTGCCATCCGGGGGTCACCCGATTTTACCATTTTGTGAAAGCCCGGAACCTGCCGTACTCCCTTGAGGACATCAGGATGATGACCAGGGACTGCCAAGTCTGCGCTGAGTACAAACCGCACTTCTACTGTCCTGACAAGGCGCAACTTATCAAGGCCACCCGCCCCTTTGAGCGACTGAGTGTTGACTTTAAGGGCCCCCTTCCCTCCACCGACCGCAATATCTACTTTCTCAATATTATCGACGAGTACTCGCGGCTCCCCTTTGCCATCCCCCGCCCCGACACCACTACCACGTCCATCATAAAAGCCCTGAACCAGCTCTTCACTCTGTTAGGGTATCCCTGCTATATCCACAGTGATAGAGGGTCCTCCTTTATGAGTGACGAGCTGCGCCAGTACCTGCTGGCTAGGGGCATTGCTACTAGTCGGACCACGAGTTATAATCCCCGGGGGAATGGACAGGTGGAGAGGGAGAATGCCACAGTGTGGAAAGCCACACTTTTAGCCCTTAAGTCAAAAGGGTTGCCGGTCCCTCAATGGCAGGAGGTCCTCCCCGAGGCATTCCACTCTATCCGCTCCCTGTTATGTACGTCCACCAATGCCACCCCTCACGAGCGCCTATTCTCTTTTCCCAGGAAGTCTGCCACTGGGACCACCCTACCAGCTTGGCTGACTTCCTCAGGGCCAGTGCTGCCCCGGAAATATGTGAGGAGCAATAAATACTCCCCGCTGGTCGAGAGGGATCACCTTCTACATGCGAACCCCCAGTATGCCTATGTGGTCTTACCTGATGGGTGGGAGGACACGGTCTCCGTCCGCAACCTTGCGTCCGCAGGAGCAGCAGACCACTACCCCGAACACTCCACGGTAACTATGAACCCTGTACCCGAGGTGACACCGCGCACACCGAGCCCTACACAGACTCCTCACGACACTACTATACCGGGCGTCTCGCACGCGCATATACCAGGTTCCTCGCACACGCATGAGGGATCACTGACGCCTAGTGGACTGACACCTCCAGTTACGCCGGAACCAGCACAACCACTGTCTCCGGTGGAATCACCACCGGCACCTGTGCAATCACAGCCGGTGCTACGTAGATTGCAGTGACAGATTCGACCACCTGATAGACTTAACCTGTAAATATACTTGTAAGAAACTTCGCCCCATGGGGACTCTCTTTTAAAACAAAGGGGGTGGGGTGAATGTGGTGAACTACATATACCTGTCTGGACACAGCCCCTGCTGACTGCTCCTGTGGCTCCTCCCACAGACCCCGGTATAAAGGCGACTGAGGCCTGAGCCCAGCCTCAGTCTCTAGGATGTAGTATGGTGGTCAACTACTGCTTGTTCTTTCTTCCAGTTAATAAAAGCCAATATCTCGACTTCATGTCTCAGAGAGAGTTATTGATGATGCATCACCTGGTCACGTTTTGCCATGATGCTGCTCTCTCCATTTCTCTTGGAGTTCTTGTACAGTGAAGCCCATACCCATTGTGGCTCAGGAAGGGATACACCGTGATCTGAGCAGTTGTTTAGCCACTGGGAAAAGACAGTTGAAAAATGGTGAAAGTGCTCCCCATGACAGAGAGCAGAAAGACCCCACCCAGTCAGCACAATCATGTCATTTCTCAAAGTTGGCCAGAATCACAGTGTCTCTCGTGTCCACAGCATCTCCCCTTTCTTCTAGATCTTGGAGATGAAATTATGAATTTGCTTAAGAATGTTTTCCTCCATTCTAACTTCATCAGGGACAGCCCTGCTCCCAAGGCCCTGATGTTTCAGATAGTTTATGGTCTTTTAATTTCATGCTAATTGAGCGAGGAAGCAGTCCGTACAGCACAGTCTGTCACAGAATGGAGTTACTGACTTCAAAGGATAGGAACATGGTTGTGGGATTCTTTGAAATGTCCCTTCCAGCAGGCACAGGCGGGCGCTCTGTCCCTGATAATTGTTTAACAATTTAATGGCCAACCTGTGGCCATTCTGAAGTTCTCTGACTGTGGATAGGCATATTAAGATGTCATTTTGGGATACTTAATTCTGAAGAGGTTAGAGCTGTGATTGGAGAAGAGATTAAAGGTCGTGAGGACGGGTGGGACAGCTGAGTGGGCCAAGAGGAGCCCTGTAATGGCAGACGTATTGTGCAAGAGTCGCAAATCCCAAGTGCAACGGCTAGGTCAGAAGGTGGTGCATTTTAGTTAATAATTGGAACGAATAGAATATACTTAACAACTTTACTGGGATCATCGTAGCCATGACAGGTGTATTTACCCTCCTTAACTGCCTTTCAGGGAGTTGCATTGAAAGCTGGCAGTCTGTGAGGTATGGAGCTAGCAGCATCTCCTCCTTCCATCAACTGCCAGTAACACTGCACCAGAAAATCACAGCTTACATGCTTTTTTACCGTCTGAAGCCACAAGCCACCTCCCCTTTCACTGACACTGATCACTTCTAACTGAGGTCATAAATGTTTACTAACCAACAAAATAGTGCACACCTTGAAATTATTCATGACTGTGGTCCTGTCTCATCAGAAAGATGTTTCATTTTTGGGCTGTGTTTCAGCTGTGATGTTTAGTTATTTTGGCTATTTGACTAAGTACATTTATATTTCTATAATTTTAAATTCTAACCACATTAATTTACTTTAAATGAAAAAATATAACTGTATATTCAAAAAACATACAGCCTCAAGGTGATGAATATTAAAGAAAAATACATTAAGCACAGAGTTTTTAAAAAATTTAAAAATGTTAACTGCAGTAGAAAGACAATAGGAACACTGCGATTGTGATACTGTCCTTCTGTTTAATCTTCTTAGTGAAATACCTGCATTTTCTTCCTTGGGGAACAACTGGTGAATATCTTCAAGGGCAGTGTTTTGTGCTCCAAGGCAGTTCTAAAGTGATGATTCATGGAATCAAGGGAACACTTTTTGTTTTTTGAAGCAGCTCTGATCTCCAATCTGAGGAAGCACATGTTGCTCACACAGCGTATCTGAGAATTATTCCCAGGCTGTGATGTAGTTTATTAATGCATGACTATCAGTCACTCCTAGTGGAAATTCATTCTTTAATATTGGTATCATAGCCTGTTGTTTTTTTTCCCTCATTGTGATTCATTGATGATCTCAGTCCAATATTTTCCAGAGAATTCCTTAGCAAGAATCATTACATCAGTAGAATTCTAAGGAGAATGATTATTTTCCTTTTATTAAATCCAAAGGATCTGGTCATTGAAAGTAGGATTGTATTTTCTGTACCTAATATCTTAGTGCTATGCCATTGCTGAATGAGGACTCCACTGGCAACATTTTACTTCAATTAATTCAGGAACAATACTTGATTATTTGAATCTGTGAGATAAGTATCATTTAATCTGTTTTCCTGCACAACCAATCTTCCCCTTCAAGCTGATTATGGACTTTATAAAGGATAAGACGAACAAACACGAACCAATCCTCATAGAGGGATCAGAAGTGGAGAGAGTGAGCAATTTCAAGTTCCTGAGTATCAATATCTCTAAGAATCTAAACTGGTCCCAACGTATCGATGCAGCTATAAGGAAGACAACGCTGCGGCTATATTTCATTTGGAGTTTGTCACCTAAAACACCTGAAAACTTCTACAGTTGTACCATGGAGAGCATTCTGACAGTCCGCATCACTGTCTGGAATGGGGGTGGGGGCTACTACACAGGATCGAAGAAGCTACAGGAAGTGGTAAAATTAGTCTGCTCCATCATGGGTACTAGCCTCCGTAGCATCCAAGACATCTTCAAGAAGCTGTGCCTTGGAAAGGCGGCGTCCATTATTAAGGACCCCCATCACCCAGTACATGCCCTCTTCTCATTGCTACCGACAGGAAGGAGATACAGAAGCCTGAGGCTCATTCTCAGTCATTCAGGAACAGATTCCTCCCCTCTGCCATCCAATTTCTAAGGGGATATTGAACCCATGAACACTGCCTCATATTTTATTATTTGTTTTTGCAATATTATCCTTAAATTTAACAATTGAATACACATATATACTTACTGTAATTCAGTTTTTTTCTATATTTTATCATGTATTGCATTGTACTGCTGTGACAACATATACTGCTGATATTAAATCTGATTCTGGTTCTAGTTCATAAGTTACAATGTGATTTGGGTCAATGGTTCCAGATGGTGGTTTCTTTCTCCAGAGTAAGAAACTCTAAGGGCATCGGCTGCCTACTTTCATGAGTAGTTTAAATTACCTATTATTTCCGGTATTTTGGAGAATAAATAATGGCGATACTGGGACATGGAGAAAAAACTGCAGAACGATGAAGTAAAAAGAATAGCATCTGAATCTAAATACCAAATGTGACAGGAGATCTCTCCCAATTACAATAATGCAGAAACATACATCACGAGACACCATGCTGTACAATTCAACTGAGATGGTACACAGAGGAACTAGAACAATGCAGAAGCTGGTAGATTTTCAGGGAAGCATCCTGCCAAAAGAACAGAAGCAAAGGAAGGAATGTTTACTGGCACATTGAGCTGGATTGTTGAAGATGAATTTCAGCAAGATTAAACTAAAGATGCAAAGGTATCCACTCCATAAAGCCTTCAAAGTACAACTCTGGAGAATGCATCAGATACATTACAAACCACCCGGAAGTGGAGCAATTAAGTACTGCTGGTTCTTTACTTAACAAGGAACAGAGAGGGTCTTTGGATACTTCAAAAAAGTAGTTAAGACTCTAAGCAGATCTTTGCAGTTCTGCAGATTCAGTGTTTTGCTCCTCAGAAAATCAATTCCATTTTGGAATCAGGCCTTCTTGTCAAAGACAATGGCTGCTGCATAAGGCAAAGTATCTTTAGAAAAGTGCACCGAGGTATGCAAAGTTATCAAAGTCAGGCTAGATGTGTTTGATGGTCAGAAGCAAGTGGTGAAGAGTAAACTGCAGAAAAGGGAAAGTACTGCCACCAGTACTTAGATGTTATTTCTTTTGTAGACAGCAATGTCAGTGGCTGTAAGACACATGCACAGGACAGAGTGTGGATTATAGATCTGAAAATCACTTCTACAAATATAGCATGATTAAGAGGCAATCAATTTGTCCCACCCATGGACATTTGATCAATTCAGAGTAGGGCAAAAACTTTCAGTACATTAGATACCAGGAATTCATTTCCATGCATAGAGGATTGTCTGGAGAGTCTTTGCCTGCTTCAATATGAAATTGATAAATATTATTGGAGAAGAGTACTATTTGAAATCAACAATGAAGACTGATGCAGAGTACTTCAGACCCAGAAGATCTAAAGTTGACAATTACCAATCCCTTCTTCTAATTCCTCTATCCTGTAGTTTGATTTGTATCATCCTCAGTACTACAAATCTCTAAGGGTGCTTGGATTTTTCCTATTCTGCACCCATTTTTTTCTGTCCTAACGTTGTTCTTCTGGACACAAGCCCCTCTCCAAGATTTATCTTGATTGGAACACCAGCCATCTTAAACATTCAGTCCATGGCCAGTGCACCAAACTACAGTTTGTAACATCAACGAGGTGCACTGCAGCAGCCTCTCAAGCAGCAACTCTGAACCCCAGTCTTCCATTCTTCACACAAAGCAGACTAGAAGGTCTATAGGGACCTTCCAAGTCACATACCACCCTCAACTGGAAATTTATTGGTGTTCCTTCATCATTGTTGGGATTATGGAACCCCCAAAACCAACATCAGTGAGAACATACCTTCAGCACATGGCCTGCAGCAGTTGAATAGGACAGTCCACTAGTATGTTAACAAGGCAAGAAAGGGTAGCCGAATGGCAACAAAGAGTCCAGGAACAAACATACTCATAAATAAACATTTATTTTCCTGCAAATATTTTCTTTAAGCTTTTGGCTCCGTGTGCTAACAGCACTTCCTTTGGCTTTTGCCTGATTAACCTTTTAACATGTTAAAATTGGTGTAAAACACAACTTTTGTAAAGGTGCAGCAGGTAATGACAAAAAAACATTACAGCATGCAGTAACACCTTTAACGTGATGGTAATGCACAAACTAAAAGGTACTCTACCTATTGGAGATCAGTAAAAATATTCGCGTTGTTTCTGCAGGTCATTTGGTCCACTTTACAGTCTTGTAATGGAAATGCAGAGGTATGGCTCTTCATTGCCTGATGCAGTGTCATGTCATTATAGCAAGAACTAACATTTTCTGTACATAATTGTAGATTATTATCTTAATTTGCTAGATACTGGTTTATTAATTCCAACTGTGTTACAGATATATTCGGAGTCGGTTAAAAGGAGACAAATCATAATTGAAACATCAAACTATAATCAAATGAACTGTCTGTGTGCAAAGCATTAAAAACGGAATAACGAAAAAACTTAGAGCTACACGAACTATTTCTAAACCATCTCACAGCTAACAATTTGAAGGTGACAGTTTAAAAGGTTTTATTCTTTCGTTTTGAAAGTGCTAAGTTATTGACGTTCGACTACAGGAGCGAATGATAACTTCAGTTTATATTTAAGGTGCTAAATCCTTAACTTTGTTTTAGTATAACAAGTTATATTTAATTGTGACATTTTAAGAAAAAATGTATGTGGGGTCCAGTTTTCTTCCCCCTTTGGAAGGTTGCTGTCATTCATGTTTAGCAGTTCTACACCATCTCTTTACTCCTGTGACAAATTTTACAGAGACTACTGATTGCTCTAATCGCGGGCAGGGACAGTTGCTGCCTAGAGTCACATACCGCAGGCGCCGCGGAGAACGACTGTGTGTTTGCAGAGGCTGTCGCTATGGCTGGAAGTCGCTCCCTCTCTCTCCCCCTGCCTTCAGCACAGCCCGTGCAAGTCCTGCGCTCTTCGTTCATGCTTTCCGGTGAGCAGCGAAGGGCCGCAGCCTCCCGGGCTCGGGGTACGAGGCAGCCGCCGCACCGCTCCAGTGAAGCTGGCAAAAGTCAGTGGCGCCTGAAATCCCGCAGGTCTCCAGCTCCCTGGGAACGGGGGTGGGAGGGAGGCAAACTCACCACTCCGGTCGCACAGACCTAGGTGCAATTTATCAGAAGCAATGGGGAAAAGAAGACCGCACGTAGCTCTCCAGCAGAGACAATCTTTGCAACGCAGCAATACATGTTAATGTTTCAAAGAGCAAACACGAGGAAATCTGCAGATGCTGGAAATTCAAACAACAACACCACACACAAAATGCTGGTGAAATACAGCAGGCCAGGCAGCATCTATAGGGAGAAGCTCTCTATATTCTCCCTATAGATGCTGCCTGGCCTGCTGGGTTCCACCAGCATTTTGTGTGTGTTGTTAATGTTTTAAAGTTGCTCATAAACTGCAGCTGCATCAGCAATGGCAGGCGTAGAGGAAAATTGTGAGCGACTAGATTGATGAGCCTAACAGCTCAGGCAATATGCGAATATCACATAGGTATCTGAATTTCCCTTCTGGAAGGACAGATACATAAGGGGAAAAATAGATGGCACTTGCAGATCGAAGTGATAACCAACTGGATTACATTGAACTCTCTGGTAAGCTGGAAGGTTGGCTGTGACTCAATTCTAAAATATCCAAAATTCTATCGTTCCTAAGCAACCTGCTCATAACTTCACCCTTGTTTGGTGTTATATTTCATCGTAGGAATAAAATCTGATGAAAATGTTAGTTCGTAAACTTAAAGCTAACCCTTTCTTAATTGTCATCAGCAAGGAAACAAGCCCCCTTCCTACAGTGTCTGTCACACACCAGACACCCATTTACACTAAACCCATTCGTTATATGCTCCCCACATGTCCATAAATTTTCCCAAGTTCTAACACTCACCCAAGAGTCATGGGGAGGGAGGCAGGAGAATGGGGTTGAGAGGGATAATAAATCAGCTATGATGGAGCAGACTAAATGGGCTGAATGGCCTAATTCTATTCCTGTGCCTTGGGGCACTTGGGGCTATTTTTGCAGTGGCCAATTAACCTGCCAAGTTCTAGGATGAGAGAGAAAACCAGAACACCTGGAGGAAATGCACACAGCCACAAACAGAACGTGGAAGCTCCATATATATGGTGCCTTAGGTGAGGACAGTGGCTCTACCAGCCGTGTTATTGTGCCACACCGTGCTGCCCTGTGCCACCAAGCGTGTACCTGTGACAACAGTTTACACTCTCTTAACTAATGTTGGCAATAAATAAAGACAATTTTGGTCACTGACAAGCAGAACAACTTCCTTTTATTTACCACCTTCAATAAGCAGGTAAGAAATGAAAGTGTAGCCCACTTGGTCCTTGCAGCCTGCTCTGCCATTCTGGCAGACCATGGCTGATCTGCCTCTATGCCACATTGAGCCTATTGCCTCCTCAGCCAAGCATGAACATCTGAACCTCTGGTATGGAGCTTGATTACTGTTCTCCCATCCACAGCCACCAAACTTATAGTTCCCACACTCCACACTTCCCGTTTCTACCTCCTACCTAAGATTCACAAACCTGCCTGTCCAGGCAGACCCATTGTCTCTGCTTGCTCCTGCCCCACTGAACTCATTTCTGCCTAACTTGACTCTGTTTTATCTCCCCTTGTTCAGTCCCTTCCCACCTATGTCCATGATACTTCCTATGCTTTACATCTCTTCAAAGATTTCAAGTTCCCTGGTCCCCACCACCTCATTTTCACCATGGACGTCCCACTCTATCCCCCACCAGAAAGGCCTCCAAGCTCTCCGTTTCTTCCTGGATTCCAGACCCAGCCAGTGACCTTCTACCACCACTCTTCTCTGCCTCGCAGAATTAGTCCTCACCCTTAACAATTTCTCCTTTGGCTCCTCCCACTTCCTCCAAACTAAAGGTGTAGCCATGGGCACCCGCATGGGTCCTAGCTATGCCTGCCTTTTTGTCGGCCATGTGGAGCAATCTATGTTCCAAGCCTACATTGGTATCTGTCCTCCTCTTTTCTTACGCTATATCGACGACTGCATCGGCGCTGCTTCCTGCACGCATGCTGAGCTCATCGACTTCATTAACTTCACCTCCAACTTTCACCCCGCACTCAAATTCACCTGGTCTATTTCTGACACCTCCCTCCCTTTCTAGATCTTTCTGTTTCTATCTCTGGAGACACCCTATCCACTGACATCTACTACAAACCTACTAACTCCCACAGCTACCTAGACTATTCCTCCTCCCACCCTGTCTCCTGCAAAAATGCTATCCCTTTCTCTCAATTCCTCCGCCTCCGCCGCATCTGCTCTCAGGATGAGGCCTTTCACTCTAGGACAAAGGAGATGTCTTCCTTTTATAAAGAAAGGGGCTTCCTTTCGTCCACTATCAACTCTGCCCTCCATCGCGTCTCCCGTATTTCACGCACCTCTGCCCTCACCCCATCCCCCCGCCAGCCCACCAGGGATAGAGTCCCCCTGGTCCTCACCTATCACCCTACCAGCCTACAGAGCCAACGCATAATCCTCCGTAACTTCTGCCACCTCCTACATAATCCCACCACCAACCACATCTTCCCCTCCCCCCCCACTCTCGGCTTTCCGCAGGGATCGCTCCTTACGCGACTCCCTTGTCCATTCATCCCCCCCATCCCTCCCCATGGACCTCCCTCCGGGCACTTATCCCTGCAAACGGAAGAAGTGCTACACCTGCCCCCACACTTCTTCCCTCACCACCATCCCAGGCCCCAGACAGTCCTTTCAGGTGAGGCACCACTTCACCTGTGAGTCAACTGGGGTGATATACTGTATCCGGTGCTCCCGATGTGGCCATTTATACATTGGGGAGACCCGCCGCAGACTGGGAGACCGTTTTGCCGAACACCGGCGCTCGGTCCTCCAGCAGTGGCGGGATCTCCCTGTGGCCACACACTTCAATTCCACAGACCACTCCCACTCCAACATGTCTGACCATGGCCTCCTCTACCGTCAAGATGAGGCTGCACGCAGGTCGATGGAGCAATACCTTATCTCCTGCCTAGGTAGCCTCCCACCTGCCGGCATGAACATCCAACTCACTGACCTCCATTGATACCCCTGCCCCCCACCCTTACCCCCATCCCTATCTATTATTTTAGTCTGGTTCTCTTTCTCTCTCTTTTTCCCCCCGCACTATAATCCCTCCCCCCAGCCCTACCTTCCTTTCTCTTTTATTTCCCATAATTCTCCACCTTCCCCCTAGCCCATTTCCCTCCAACCTATCTCTACTTTATCCCTCCCCCCTACTTCTTATCCCCCCTCGACCATCCCATGTTACTTCACTCCTGATGAAGGGTTTCGGCCTGAAACGTCGTTATTACGTCCTCCCATAGATGCTGTCTGGCCTGCTGAGTTCTGCCAGCATTTCATATTTTTTTTATTGATTACTGTTGATTGTTTTTGGGTAGTCTCAGGTTTTGTAAAAGATGTATTTTCTCTTTAGTCATTCTTAGCTCTCCCTTTGTGAATATGCAAAGTTCCAGAGACGCCAGTGGAATAGCCTTGGTAGTGAGTGCTGGAAGATTATTGAAAGGGGGGAGAAAACCTTTTTAATTGGACCAAAAATTTTTCTGCCTTCTAAAACTAAAGAAAGAACTAACTTGATGGATAAAGAGCTTTGCAATTATGTTAGTAATAAAATGTCTATATTTGGGTTATTGCTTGTCCAAATATCCTTTAGTATATTTTAAAAGACGAAGCATGAAGTTAGTCAATAGTTCAAAGGTTCCACTTAATATCAGAGAATGCATACAATGTACAACCTGAATTTCTTACTCTCCACACGAAACAGAAGAACCCTCCCCCCAAGAATGAATGACTGGAAAATGATAGAACCCCAAAGTCCCCCCCTCCCCCTTCCACATACAAGCATCAGCAAAGTCTCTCTCTCTCCCCTTTCTCCCTCCCTCCCTCCTGCTCCACCTTCCTCTCCCCCTCTCTCAAGGGACAGAGTGGTATTATTCCTGCTACTGTGAGAGAGGGGAGACCAATAGTCCACTGTTTCAATGTTACAGTCTGCAGTCTTACTTTTGTTTCAAGTTCCCCAACTCAAGAATGGACAGCAAACTCTCTCTCACAATTGAGAGGGAGCAAGAGAGAGAGAGAAATCGCTTGAGTGCAGAGACCTCTGACAGCTGCATCCATTGTCTTGATGTTCTGATCTCCTGCGATGCTTCAGTTGGTGACACCAGAGAAGTATCAGGTCTACAGGCTGAAGGAGTAGATCATCCAGGCCCCTCCTGGGAACATGAAAACCAGCTGCTCTCAAGCTCCGAGAGTAGGAACCCACCACCATGAAGAACTGCAGTTTGATTGCAGCTGTAGATCACAGACTCCAACAAGACCCCAACCACGAAAAGGAAGGAAGAGACGTCGAAGAAAAGAAGAATTTAATCTGTTTTGAAGCTAGACTGGGAGAAGTTGCCCTTTGGTGCTATCTTTAGCTCCTGTTTTACTAGTCAGTATATGTTTAAAAAGACAAATGTCATTCATGATAAGGAGAACAGTGGAACGAAGTATTGTGTAGCCTAAAACAAAATCTTAGTGAAGAGTTAGAAAATTTTGATGAGTTTAACACTGAGAAGTTATGCAATATTGTCTAAAGAAGGACAATTTGCTAATATTAAGAGATCAGAACTCATTCAACAAAATGATTTATTCAAAAATAATCAGTTGATGAGAATGTTTACAGTTTGGGTCTTATCAGTTATGCACTCATCCCTAATTATAGCAAAGTTTAAAGTAAATTTATTATCAAAGTACGTACATGTCACTCTATATTACCGCGATTCATTTTTTTGTGGGCATTCACAGTAGATACAAAGAAATACAATGGAATCAATGAAAAACTATGCACAGACTAAACTGTACTGTGCAAACGATGACAAATTATGCAAATAAAACAAGAAAAACAAACACAAACAAAGAAATAAATAACATTGAGAACATGAGTAGTGGAGTCCATGAAAGTGAGTCTTTGGGTTGTGGAATCAGTTCAGTGTTGAGGTGAGTGAAGTTATCCATGCTGGTTCAGGAGCCTGATGGTTGAAGAGCAATAACTGCTCCTGAACCTGGCAGAGTGGGATCTAAGGCTCCAGTACCTCCTTCCCAGTTGTCAGCAGCAAGTAGAAAGCATGGCCTGGGTGGTGGGGTTAGGGTCCTTGATGATGGATGCTGCTTTCCTGCAACAATGCTTCTTGTAGATATGCTCAGTGTTGGGGAGGGCTTTACCTGTGATGGACCGGGCTGTATCCATATCTTTTTATCCATTTCTCAGATTATACATCAGCATGTTGACCTGACTAATGAGAGATTACTTGGAATAGATTAGACAATAGCAGAACTGATTAAGAAACTCTGATGGAATTAGTTAACTTCACATCAAAAATTGATCAATATGACAAAATGTGGATAAATAGAGATCAAATCCTGGGTTCATCTTCATGAAATCAATCACCTTGCTGGGAAAACATGCACAGTATTTTAACAAGCATTTACAGATGAAACATTAAATTGCTTTCACAAGGATCTCAGAATTGCAAAAAAGTCAATATTATATGAATAAATAATCTGGTCGTTATCCCATTGTGTGTTCTTGTTATGTGTAAGTTATTGGGTTTTGCTTTTTAAATACAGATGCATATAAAAAAAATCACTTTCAAGGTGCTCCATGGCCCTTGCAGAATTATGAAGTGCCTTGCCATCACTAAATAGAGTTGAGCCATAAACCAGCCTCCCCTCCATGGACTCTGTCTGCCTACATTTCTTGTTGTCTTGGTAAAGCAGCCAACATAATCAAAGACTGTATCCATTCCACACATTCTCTCTTCTCCCTCCTCCCACTGGGCAGAAGATACAACAGACTGCAGGCTCAAGAACAGCTTCTATCCTGCTTGTGTCATATGATGGACTCTTGACTTGATAATTCACTTTCTCTGTAACTGTAAAACTCTATTCTGAACTCAGTTATTGGTTTCCATTGAAATACTTCGATGAAAGGATCCAGATGAATGGCAAACAAAAAGTTTTCACTATCCTAATTTACTAATTCTTCACTCCAGTATAAACCTCTATTAAATGGTGATATTGATCTCTTTAGAGGAAGAAATACCAATGAATTGTGCTGATGCATACCATATTAAAGTGGCTGGAATAACAGCAGAAGGTTGCCCAGACTCAGAAAATAAACAATCTCAGTTTTCTAAAATAATTCATGCAGTTCTATAATTCTTTTCATGACTTGGGTAAAAAAAAACTCTTTTCTACCGTGAGAAATTTTAGTGACCAATAGATTGTTCATCTGGGCCAGTTTACTGCATCAGAGAGATCTGTTCCTGTTCTCAGTCAAGAGGCATTCTGGGAATAACTGGACCAAGCCCAGGGAAATACTTCAGACCAGAAGAATTGTCTCCAACATTCTGCACTAATTCAAGAAATAGACTTAGGAATCCAGCAGTTCACAAATCATATTTACTGCCTTTGGAACCTTTTCACAAGCTGTTGGTTAATGTTACTAGTAATTTTGCCCCATACATATAACACTACAAGTACAGTGAGAATCACTCAGTGGAGTTCCTGCCTCACAGCTTCAGCAGTCCATATTCAATCCCAGCCTCCGGTGCTTTCTGTGCGGACTGTGCCCGATCTCCCTTTGACCATGCGATTAATTTGACATTGTATATTACCCCAAGTGTGTACATTAGCAGTACAATCTGGGGGCATTTTCTGTGAATGTGGAGAGATAAAATGCAGTTAGGGTAAGATTGGGGTAAAACCGTTTGGTGGTCCACATGAGCAAAGTGGAGCAGGTACTTGTTTTTGTTTTGTATCATTCTGTGGTTCAATGAGAATCACTTCTGCTGAATTCATTGCAGTGAAGATACCAGGGACATTGATGGGAATTTGATTGTACAGAGCAATGTGGGTTTTTGAATGGTTGAAAGCAGAAGATAATTACAGGGAAGTTGGCAGGGTATTGGAAAGCAAACTCCAACTCACTAACATAGGTTTGTTGAAGACAGCAAACTCACTCCTCATGAGACCAGAAGTCTCTTATTTAAAATAAACATGCAGCAAGTCTGGCAGCATCTATGGAAAAGCAAACAAGATTAACTTTTCAGACTGATGGCCTTTAATCACAACTGAGCAAAGTTGGAGGAAGTTGCAGAGAAGGGGAAGGGATTGGAGGGAACAAAGAAACTAGGTGGAGAGCAGGAAGCTAGATTATAGGCTTCTCATCTTTTTTCTCCCCCAGCCCTATTGAAGGGTCTCAGTCTGAAACGTCAACTGTTTACCCTTTTCCATAGATGCTGCCTTGCCTGCTGAGTTCCTCCAGCATTTTGTGTGTGTTACAGCTAGGTTATTGGGGTCAGTTGTGAGAGGGTGGTGACAATGTGTTAATGGAAAATAATGTGGAAGAGACATAAAAAGAGTGAGAGAAGTGAGAATGGGGTGGGGGGGGTAGAGGTAATTAAAACATCAGCTGAGATACACAACCCTAGTGTGGCTAGAAATCTGAAATAACTTGCATGTTGGTCAGCATCTGTGTAAAGAGTAGAAATGAGTTCATGTTAAACCTCTCTACAAATGTTGCTTGACTTGCTAAGTACCCAACATTTCTTAGTTTTATTATGGATTTCCAGGGACTATACTTTTTGTTTTTCAAGTGTTTTATTTAGCCTACTCTGCAGATGTGGGATCCTCAGTTCTTGGGACGCTCAGCTGCTACAGTGAGGGTTGGGAGTTTTTGGACCTGCTTTGCTTCAGGGATGGCCTGGATAAGCCAGGATGCTTTTCCTATGCATCCCAGATTCTTTCACCAGGAAATACCATTCATGCAGGTGTAAAGGACCTAACCTCAGTCATGGGATGGGATACACCTGAAATGTGAGGTTGGACATTGTGATTTCCTACTACTACTAGGTTTGGACCATCCTGCGTCAGAGCCTGATCTCCCCTTGGGAACAGACCGCACTTCTCTACCTCAGCCCGCTCCATCTAATTGGCAGCCAAGCCTATCAATTGGGTTGAATGCTGTCTGGGAAAGTGTTTGGCGGGAAATCGAGTAAGGACAGTAGAAAGGCATATGTACATATAAGGCTCAACAGTCCGAAGGGAACCAAAAAACAATCTGCTTGAGGAACTCAATGGTTGTATGTAGCCCACGGGGGGGGGGGGGGAGGTGGAAATGTAGATGTTTCAGTTTGATTTTTGCTCCAAATTCTAACATCTGCCGTCCCTCAAGTCTCCAGCCTGCAAAGAACTCTGCTTTTAGGTTTTCCACATTACATTCTGCCTCTCAGCCTGTGTTATTCTCCCTGTGACTATTGCGATGAACATGTGAGGCATGGGTTCTCATTTCATGTGCATCTACCACTCTATTGTTTGACCCCCTCAAACTGATACTCACAAACAAAGCTTAACTGCCCAGTGCACCACCAGAACCAGGCTACCCGCCTTCGAGGATATACATGCAGAAAGGTGCTGGAAAGAGGCCAGCAATATCATGAAGGATGCTTCCCACCCTGCTCATGGACTGTTTGTTCCACTTCCAGCAGGGAAGAGGCTACAACGCATCCATGCCAGGGCAGCAAGACTCATAGACAGTTGCTTCCTCCAAGCTGTTAGGCTGACCAACACCTCCACCCACCACCCCTCATTACCAATACATATACGTCACCCAGCACCACTTTACCTATATACAATCAGTCTATGTATATAACAGTTACTTGTACATTGTGTTTTACAGGATTATTTGTATATTTATATTTTTTTATTGTATTCTTTATACTTATTGTGTTTTTTATACTGCACCAGATCAGGACTAACAATCATTATGTTCTCATTGACATTTGCGTACTGAAGCAACCTTGAATGTGGAATCTTACAGGCCGAAGTGTTTCTCAAATAACCACATCAATCCCAAGGCTTTTCAGATATATAATGTAGCTCAAGACCACAAAAGTGAAGGGTGGACAATCTCTGAAATACTCGTTTTCTTGCTCCTTGTATTGAATCTTGCACCTTGGATTTGTGTTAAGAAAAGATCATTCTTAATCCTATCAGAATGACCTTCCCCTACCAACAATCTAAAGTGCAAGACTAGAAAACACATTTTCAAAAAATTACACATTTGAGGAAAACAATCAACAAATAATTTTCAATTTCACACTAATACTACTGAATAATTCACAGTATTCGCACTGCTACTATTCTAGTTATTTTATTTGAGGTTATGTTGCCCTCCGATGTAGGCTGCATATCCTCAATTTTACCACTCTGTACCCTGTTCATCTAGCATGTTGGAATTTAGGTGATGCTGGAATAGCAGAATTTCCAGGCTATTGAATGTAATTCAAAGTCAAAGTAAATTTATCATCAAAGTATGATTCCGTCACCATATACTGCTTGAAAATTCATTTTCATGTATTTATAGAAAAATAAAGAAATATAATAAAAATTATGAAAAGCTGGACATAAACAAAGCTAACATTCAATGTGCAAAAGACAAATTGTGCAAATAAAGAAAAACATAACCGAAAACAACAGTTTTAGAATCTTTGAAAGTGAGTCTGTAGATAGTGAAATCAGTTCAGAGTTGAGGTGAGTGAAGTTATCCATGCCAATTCAGGAGCCTGATGATTGTGAGGAAATAACTATTCTTGAATCCAAGCTGTTCCTTGAGCACTCCAATGCACTTTTATTCACCATTTTGGATATATTACACAACAGAATGATCTAATACTCCAGTAAATCTAGGTAGTTTAAAGGGTATTTAGACACAATAAAGCCCCAATAATTTTAAAGAGAGCATGGGAACCAGGGCCCTAGTGTGTAAAATGGAGCACAGAACTGGATACTTAGTACATAACAGTGGGTAAACGAACTGGGGCTTCAAATGTGAAAGGGTGCAGAGGAAAAGGGGCTGTAGCATGTGAAAGGAAGCACAGGAACTATGACAATGATGTGTGAAATAGATCTCAGCAACCAGGGCCTTGCTGTGTGAGTGGAAGTGCAGGAATAAAGGTCTGTAACTTAATTAGGGTAATTACACAAAGCTATCCCCTCTTTGCAATTTACTCAGCCTACTGTATCTCCACCATCTGCTTATTTTCTACCTTGCAATGTATTTACCACTTTTCCTTGCCATATATTATGTTGCCTTCAATGGAGATGCAATTAGTCTTTGGGCAGCCATTCACCATTTCTGTCTAATCCTTTTTGAGTCTGAGATTTAAAGCACTATACAAAATTGTGCAGAGCCCTTCAATCCTTGAAGTCACCATCTGCCCATTCTGGGGATTGGAACTCATTTTCTTATGACACAATGAAGCAGCTAGCAGTGCACAGTCTCTGAAATGCTCATTTTCTTGCTCCTGAATTGAATCTTGCACCTTGGATTAGTGTTAAGGTAAGATCATCCTTATCCCTGACTGAATGATTATCCACTAACAGCAATCTAAAAGTACAAGATTGCAGACTAGAAAGCACATTTTAAAAAATTACACATCTGAGGAAAACAATCAACAAGTGAATGTAATTTCACACTATGTCCGCTGACAGCGACTCATGTTCAACCTGGACTGCAGCTGATGTCTGTGTGGAGTTTGCACTTCTCCTTGTGACTGGATAGGTTTCCTCCAGCTTTCCAAAGACATGGCGACTAGTGGACTAATTGGACACTATAAATTTCCTCTCATGTGCACGCAAATGTTTGAAACTAGAAGAATAAAATGTAACTAGTGTAAGATTGGAGTAAATAGGTGCTGATGATTTGTCAGGATTAATGGGCCGAAGGACCTGTTTCAGTGCAGTATGACTTGGATTTTAACAGTGGAAGTGTATAGGAAGACTGATTTTCACTTGATGTAATGACAATAGCAATCAGAATCAGTTTTGATATCATTGGCAGATGTTGTGAAATTTGTTGACTTTTTGTCAGCAGCACAATGTGATGGATAATAATAGTGGAAAAATTGTGAATTACACATATATTTAAATAGTTAAGTTAAATAAATAGTGCAAAAATAGAAATAAAAAATTAGTAGTGAGTTGATTAAGAATATGTGAACAAATCGGAATTTGAGTATTTCTTTCCACAATAACAAGCTATTACTACCATCAGGGAGGAGGTACAACGGCCAGAAGACACATACTCAATATTTTAGGATAACTTCTTCCTTTCTCTGCCATCGGATTGCTGAACCATCCATGAAAACACGAACACTACCTCATTAATCTTGCTCTCTTTTTGCTCTGCTTAGTTACATACAACTATAAATAAGTAAGACCAATATTTATATTTCTTAGTGAAACTTATATTTTATGTTTGCAAAACAATACATTTCTGGGTAAACATTAGTGGTGATATAATAAACCTAGTTCTAATTCTGAAGCAACACAAACAGCCTTTTAAAAGCCCAAAGGATGCTGAAGGTGAAAGATATGGAATTAATATACAGTATAAGAGAGCAAATGCCTATGAAAGAGAAGTGAGAGGAATTAGAAATAAGAAAATGTCCAAGGTTGTGTCTGCTGTAACATACATCAGGAAAAAACTTAAAAGCAAAGATATAAAAATGAAGATGCGGGCAGAAATTTTAACATTAACACCCCAGAGATTCAAAAGAGCTTGAGAGGGGCGAGTAGAAAGGATGGAGATGTGAGTCCCAGTGTGGATGATAATGCACATAAGGATTTTACCTACAGACATTAAACAATAGGGAGAGAGGACAGATCATACTTTTCGGTCCTAGCATTTCCCTTGTACTGATACCTTTGTGTAAATGAAATTGTTAATGTGACCAAATTAAGAAGCATTGCAGCTATAGATTAAATGGTCTGGTCACTCTTCAATGTATTAAAATTACTTCAAATTAATAGAGGGCTCCAGTTTAGTTTAGATAACTTGTTTTCAAGTTGTTAAATTAATTCTAGTTCTTCTATAAATAAAGATGATTATTAGCTAAGCAATTTTATCTAAGGAATGAACAGTTAAAGTTCAAGACAGTGATCCTAACTTAGATAATAAAAAACAGGCAGAAGGACACACTGTGATGAGAGTATTATGACCACGCAGTGGGATATAGATAAACTGAGTGATTAGACAAAAGCTTGGCAAATGGAATTTAGTATGTGAAGTCATGAACTTCGACAAGAGGAATCAAAAGGTGAATTATTATATAATTGAAAAAAGACTGTAAATGAGTAGTTCTGAGGATTTAAGTGTTCGATTGCATGACGATCTAAAAGTTAGAGACAGATCTTAATTGCAAAGGCTTTGGAGTTTAAAAACATGAAGGTTGGCAAGGAGCATTGAACACTGTTTTGGTCCCTGTACCTAAAAGTGATATGCCAGTACTGGACACAGTCCAAGGGAGATTTATTAGGGTAATTCCTGGGATGGAAGGAATTAAGGGGGGTGAAACAGTTTGGGTTGGAGTTCTTTGTACTTCACTAGAATGAAGGATCACTTTATGGAGACTGATGGGGTTTGGCAGGCTGAATATCAAGATGATTTCTCCGGTAAATGAGTCTCAAATGAAGAGACATGGTTACAAGATAAATTGCTGGAAATTTGGAACTGAGATGCAGAGAAATTTTGCAGGGGTGGTGAATTTCTGAAATTCTCTACCCCAGAATATTGTGAAGGCTGGATCATTAGAAAATTTTAAGGTGAAGATAGATACCTTTCTGAAAGTTTCAGGAATTGAGAACCTTTGGGAACTGGTGCAAAAGGAGAGTTGAACCTGACATAAATCAGCAGTAATTATATTGAATAGCAGTCCAGATATTAGAGACCTGTGGGCAAATCCTGCTCCTGTTTTCTTATATTCTAGATCAGGACCATGGTCCTTGAGAACCTTTGCCACTGAACGCAGTAGTTCTTTAGGTTTAGGATGTTTTTTTTTCTAGATTGTTTGCTGAATGGGGGTGGGAGAGAAATGCGTTACTTGACACAATCTCCCCACACACTTGAAGTTCTCTTTTACAAAGGTGGCTTCACTGAAGAATATTAAATCTTGGCTCTTTTAGGGAAGTTCATTGGGTCAAAGTTGAAAGTCAAAATGGGGTTTATTGTCAAGTGTGCAGGTACACGTACACACAGGTGCAATGGAAAACTAACCTGCTGTGTGCCTGTCATGCTGTTGCAACATATAAGCAGCATTCACTAGAAAAAAATCATATATTAAACTGAAGTTGTGTTTGATGCATTGAAATATTTGCCAAGTGTAAAACTGTAATTGTTTCAACTTAGAGCCATCAAGTTATAACTATCCAATTTACTAGCTCATATCTTTATTTATCTTTAAAATTACCAGATCCAAGAACCCTTAGCAGAATAAATTTGGATCTCATTATGAGCAAAACCAGACCTCTTATCACAACTACAATCTGCTGCATGTGAGTTTGCACATTTCAGCTATTTAGTATTTCATTATGGTGGTATTTAACTCCCTTCTGTTTGTTCTAGTCTTGTTGAGACTTGAGCAAAAGCACAGCAACATTTGTGCTCCCTGCTTACCATCAACCTTGCCTGGGAAAGAAGACTTCCATTTTGATAGCATCTGTTAAGGCGCAGTACTCATTTAGTATTAGTTATCGCTTCCAGTCACTGTGTTGGCATTAGCTTTCGGTTTGAGAGTTTAAATTAACAGCCCTGTTGGCCTAGTGTTTATTGTTTTTCTTTTCCTTTAAATTCTGCAACAGTTCTCATTAAAGTCAATGAACTGTTGACCGGTTTGAGTGTTTCTTTCTCCACACTCCTTATCCAAACGTTTTGACACCTCATTGTACCTCTAAAGACACAACAAATACTCCCATTATTACAAACGAAGCACTAACGATTAGACTTCAATTTACACCAGCCTTATTTTACCATGAAACACAAAATTCATGAAGTACTCAGCAGGTCGGGCAGCATCTGTGGAAAGGGAACACTTCAGGTGGTAGGGTCTTTGACATGAACTGGTGTTCTGATTTCAGATGTATATTACCTGCAGCATTTTGATTTTTTTTTTAACCTTACATTGAACGTTGATACTCTTGCTATTTTTAATTTTAAAATGTATTTTTAGTTGTATTTGGAACCTTAGTCAAATAATAGTTGAGTTATTGGGAATTGATAAATGGTACATTTCCAAACAATAGTCCACTTAGCAACTATATTTTGTGTCAGGAAAAACATGAGGAAATCTGCAGATGCTGGAAATTCAAACAACACACACAAAATGCTGGTGGAACACAGCAGGCCAGGCAGCATCTATAAGGGGAAGCACTGTCAACGTTTTGGGCCGAGACCCTTCATCAGGACTAACTGAAAGGAAAGATAGTAAGAGATTTGAAAGTAGTGGGGGGAGGGGGAAATGTGAAATGATAGGAGAAGACCGGAGGGGGTGGGATGAAGCTAAGAGCTGGAAAGGTGATTGGCGAAAGTGATACCGAGTTGGAGAAGGAAAAGAATCATGGGACGGGAGGCCTCAGGAGAGTTTGGATTCATTTTGACAGTAGAGGAGGCCATGGATAGACATATCAGAATGGGAATGGGACGTGGAATTAAAATGTGTGGCCACTGGGAGATCCTGCTTTCTCTGGCGGACTGAGCGTAGGTGTTCAGCGAAACGATCTCCCAGTCTGCATCGGGTCTCACCAATATATAAAAGGCCACACCGGGAGCACCGGACCCAGTATACCACACCAGCCGACTCACAGGTGAAGTGTCGCCTCAGCTGGAAAGACTGTCTGGGGCCCTGAATGGTGGTGAGGGAGGAAGTGTAAGGGCAGGTGTAACACTTGTTCCACTTACAAGGATAAGTACCAGGAGGGAGTTTGGTGGGAAGGGATGGATGGAATGAGTGGACAAGGGAGTCATGTAGGGAGCGATCCCTGCAGAAAGCAGAAAGAGGGGGGGGGGAGGGAAAGATGTGCTTGGTAGTGGGATCCCTTTGGAAGTGGCAGAAGTTACGGAGAATTATACGTTGGACCTGGAGGCTGGTGGGGTGGTAGGTAAGGACAAGGGGAACCCTATCCTGAGTGGAGTGGCGGGCGGATGGGGTGAGGGCAGATGTGCGGGAAATGGGAGAGATGCATTTGAGAGTAGAGTTGATGGTGGAAGAAGGGAAGCCCCTTTGTTTAAAAAAGGAAGACATCTCCTTCATCCTGGAATGAAAAGCCTCATCCTGAGAGCAGATGCGGCAGAGACGGAGGAATTGTGAGAAGGGGATAGCATTTTTGCAAGAGACAGTGTGGAGAGGGAAACAGTCCAGGTAGCTGTGAGAGTCTGTAGGCTTATAGTAGATATCAGTAGATATCGTCTCTAGAGATGGAGACAGAAAGATCAAGAAAGGGGAGGGAGGTGTCGGAAATGAACCAGGTAACTTTGAGAGCAGGGTGAAAATTGGAGGCAAAGTTAATGAAGTCAACGAGCTCAGCATGTGTGCAGGAGGCAGCGCCAATGCAGTTGTCGATGCAGCGAAGGAAAAGAGGGGGAATGGATACCCATATAGACTTGAAACATGGACTGTTCCACAAAACCAACAAAAAGGCAGGCATAACTGGGACCCATACGGGTGCCCATCGCTACACCCTTGGTTTGGAGGAAGTGGGAGGAGCCAAAGGAGAAATTATTGACAGTAAGAACTAATTCCGCTAGACGGAGGAGAGTGGTGGTTGAGGGGAATTGGTTAGGATATTGAAAGTAAGAACTAATTCCGCTATTGAGAGTAAGAACTAATTCCTAACCAATTCCCTCCTGGTACTTATCCTTGTAAGCAGAACAAGTACAAGTCCTTACACTTCCTCCCTCACCACCATTCAGGGCCTCAGACAGTCCTTCCAAATGAGGTGACACTTCACCCGTGAGTCAGCTGGTGTGGTATACTGCGTCCGGTGCTCCCCGTGTGGCCTTTTATATATTGGTGAGACCCGACGCAGAGTGGGAGACCGTTTTGCTGAACAACTACGCTCGGTCTGCCAGAGAAAGCAGGAACTCCCAGTGGCCACACGCTTTAATTCCACATCCCATTCCCATTCTGATATATCTATCCATGGCCTCCTCTACTGTCAAAATGAATCCAAACTCAGGTTGGAGGAACAACACCTTATATACTGGGTGGGTAACCTCCAACCTGATGGCATGAACATTGACTTCTCTAACTTCTGCTAATGCCCCTCCTCCCCTACTTACCTCATCCCTGACATATTTAGTTGTTTCCCTGTTCTCCATCTTCCTCTGGTGCTTCCCCCCCACTTTCTTTCTCCAGTGGCCTCCCGTCCCATGATCCTTTCCCTTTCTCCAGCTCAGTATCACTTTCGCCAATCACCTTGCCAGCTCTTAGATTCATCCCACCCCCTCCGGTCTTCTCCTATCAATTCGCATTTCCCCCTCCCCCACTACTTTCAAATCTCTTACTATTTTTCCTTTCAGTTAGACCTGATGAAGGGTCTCGGCCTGAAACTTCGACAGTGCTTCTCCTTATAGATGCTGCCTGGTCTGCTGTGTTCCACCAGCATTTTGTGTTTGATTCAGGACAATCTGTTTTATCTTTATCTGAAATTGGGACCTATACTTCTGATTGGGAGAGATATCCTCACAGTACATAAGCTCGGGTTCTGGTAATACATCCTGCACACAGAATCTGGATCTAGGATGGGTCCCTGTTGCTGATATGTGCTTAAGGAGCATCCACAGGCCTGCTGTTCACAGCTTTAAAACCAGCATTTTGGAAAATGGGATGCCCTCAGTGTTTAGTCATAGCATGAGACATGTTAACTGTAATGAAAAGGTAAAATCCAGTTCACAGCCTCACAAATTATCAGTATCAGCAGAATGGATGATCGGGAAATGGCTTCCGTTTTTGCTGGAAGTACTTCACCAGATCTATCAAATGAAAATGCTTTGACCAAGCAAATGAGGTGTACGAAACAGCTTCTAAAAAGTCGTGACATTATTAAGAGATGAGATAGAGGGAGCAGAACATCCCAGAACACTCTGTCTCCTGGGGTAGATGTGGCAGACGCTGGACTTGGGCAGAGAAAAGAATTGGTTAAATGCGGCTACTCCAGCCAACACCCAATTGCTAGGCAAAATTGCAGGGCAAATCCAGGGTAAGATGGAAAATCTCAAAGAACTAATGGAACTGGTCCCAGAAGTGAAGAGATATCTGAGCAGCCATCAAGACACGAAAGGTATATAGAAGAACGACTGAATGGTCAGATAACAGTGAATGGAGGGAGTGTCAACACAATGCTGGATGAACTACGGATCATTCGGGAGGCAGAGGCAGAGATAGATAGGAGTTATCAGGAGGTAGTCACACCAAAAAACCAAGAAGTAGGCAGATGGGTGACGGTCCAGAGAGGCAGGGGGAGCAGGCAGAGGGAGCAGAGCACCCCTGCGGCCATTCCCATTAACAATAAGTATACCGTACTGGATACTGTTGATGGGGATGACCTACCAGGAATGAGTTGTAGTGGTCCTGCCTCTGGCACTGAGGTTGAACCCTCAACTAGAAAGGGGAGGAGGGAAGAGAAGAGAGCGATAGTTTTAGGGGATTCTATAGTTAGGGGGGCAGATAGGAGATTTTGTGGGGCAGATCGGATGGTATGTTGCCTCCCTGGTGCCAGGGTCCGGGACATCTCAGATCGGGTGCAGGCTATTCTTGAGAACGAGGGCATGAACCCAGATGTAGTGGTCCATGTAGGGACCAACGATGTAGGTAAGGTGAGTGAGGGGGTCCTGCTTAGAGAGTTCAGGGAGTTAGGAGTGAAGCTGAAAGGCAGGACCTCCAGGGTAACAATCTCGGGATTGCTACCTGTGCCACGTGCGAGTGAGGCGAAGAATAGAATGATTATGCACATTAATACGAGGCTGAGAGCATGGTGCAGGAAGGAAGGGTTCAGGTTTTTGGATAATTGGTCTTTGTTCCAGGGACATTGGGATCTGTTTCGAAGGGACGGTCTACATCTGAACCGGAGGGGTACTAACATTCTTGCAGGAGTGTTTGCCAGTGCTGCTCGGGGGGGTTTAAACTAGATGTGCAGGGGACAGGGATCCAGATCCAGAGGGTTGGTCAGAAGGAGCATGGGGTTAAATGTGTAGAAGGTTTGGGTGATCTTGAGAAGGTCATCAAAATTCAGGGTGCAATTAGCCCGATGGAAGTTCAAGGAGCTGGGTTAGGTACAGTAGACAGTGTTTTAAGCAAAGAGAGGAGGAATGGGCTAAGAATTCTATATTTGAATGCGCGTAGTGTCAGAAATAAGACAGATGAGCTTGAAGCTCAGATGAAAATGGGGAACAACGATATTGTTGGGATAACGGAGACATGGCTGCAAGGGGATCAGGCCTGGGAATTGAGTGTACCAGGGTATACGTGCTACATCATAGAGACAGAAATATGGGAAGGGGGTGGGGTGGCCCTGTTGGTGAGGAATGAGATTCAGTCCTTAGCAAGAGGTGACTTGGGAACAGGGGAATTAGAGTCTGTGTGGATTGAGCTGAGGAACAGTAAGGGTAAAAAGACCCTAATGGGTGTTGTGTACAGGCCCCCAAACAGTAGCGTGGATATTGGGTACAAGTTGATTAGGGAGTTAACATTGGCATGTGCTAAAGGTAATGCAGTCGTTATGGGAGATTTCAACATGCAGGTGAACTGGGAGAATCAGGTAGGTGCTGGACCCCAGGATAGGGAGTTTGTGGAGTGTCTAAGGGATGTATTTTTGGAACAGCTTGTGCTTGAGCCAACCAGGAACGAGGCTATTTTGGACTTGGTGATGTGTAATGAACAGGAATTGATAAGTGATCTTGAAGTAAAGGAGCCATTTGTGGTTGACAAAGGAAGTCAGAGATTGTATAGCATTAAAGAAAAAGAAGTATGACAGGGCTAAGATGAGTGGGAATACAGATGATTGGGAAAGTTTTAAGGAACAGCAGATCTTAACTAAAAAAGCAACACGGAGAGAAAAAATCAGGTATGAGCTCAGTCTAGCCAGGAATATAAAAGGGGATAGCAAAAGCTTTTTTAGCTATGTGAAGAGAAAGAAGATAGTTAAGAACAATGTTGGCCCCTTGAAGAATGAATTGGGAGAAATTGTTATGGGAAACAGGGAAATGGCAACAGAATTTAATGCGTACTTTAGATCTGTCTTCACCAGGGAGGACACAAGCAATCTCCCAGATGTATGGATGGGCCAGGGTCATAAGATATCAGAGGAATTGAGACAGATTGACATTAGGAAAGAAACTGTGATGAGTAGACTGGTAGGACTGAAGGCTAATAAATCCCCGGGTCCAGATGGTCTGCATCCAAGGGTTCTAAAAGAGGTGGCTCAGGAAATTGCGGATGCATTGGTAATCATTTTCCAATGTTCCTTAGATTCAGGATCAGTTCCTGAAGATTGGAGAGTGGCTAATGTTGTCCCACTTTTCAAGAAGGGAGGGAAGGAGAAAACGATCGCCCTGTTAGCCTAACGTCAGTCGTGGGGAAGATGCTTGAGTCCATTATTAAGGACGAAATAGTGGCACATCTTGATGGCAGAAATAGGATTAGGCCAAGCCAGCATGGATTTACCAAGGGCAAATCATGCTTGACTAATCTGTTGGAGTTTTTTGAGGGTGTAACAAGGATGTTAGACGAGGGTAAGCCAGTGGATGTTGTGTACCTAGATTTTCAGAAGGCATTCGATAAGGTGCCACATAGGAGATTGGTGAGTAAAATCAGAGCTCATGGCATTGGGGGCAGGGTTTCAACATGGATAGAAAACTGGTTGGCAGATAGAAAGCAAAGGGTAGCAGTGAATGGGTGTTTCTCGGACTGGCTGGAGGTGACTAGTGGGGTACCACAGGGCTCTGTATTGGGACCACAGCTCTTTACGATTTATGTCAATGATTTAGATGAGGGCATTGAAAACTATATCAGCAAGTTTGCTGACGATACTAAACTGGGTGGCAGTGTGACATGCGAAGAGGACGTTAGGAGAATACAGGGAGACTTGGATAGGCTAGGTGAGTGGGCAGATACTTGGCAGATGTCATTCAATGTGAATAAATGTGAAGTTATCCACTTTGGAAGCAGGAACAAGAGGGCAGAGTATTGTCTGAACGGTGTAGAGTTAGGTAAGGGAGAAATGCAAAGAGACCTAGGAGTCCTAGTTCACCAGTCAATGAAGGTGAATGAGCAAGTGCAACAGGCAGTGAAGAGGGCAAATGGAATGTTGGCCTTTGTTACAAGGGGAATTGAGTACAAGAGCAAGGATGTCCTTTTGCATTTGTACAGGGCCCTGGTGAGACCACACCTGGAATATTGTGTACAGTTTTGGTCTCCAGGTTTAAGGAAGGACATTCTGGCAATTGAGGAAGTGCAGCGTAGATTCACTAGGTTGATTCCTGGGATGGCAGGGCTGTCTTACGCAGAGAGATTGGAGAGATTGGGCTTGTACACGCTGGAATTGAGGAGATTGAGAGGGGATCTGATTGAAACGTTTAAGATAATTAAAGGATTTGATAGGATTGAGGCAGGAAATATGTTCCAGATGTTGGGAGAGTCCAGTACCAGAGGGCATGGATTGAGAATAAGAGGTCAGTTATTTAAAACAGAGTTGAGGAAGAGCTTCTTCTCCCAGAGAGTTGTGGAGGTGTGGAATGCACTGCCTCAGAAGACGGTGGAGGCCAATTCTCTGGATGCTTTCAAGAAGGAGCTAGATAGATATCTGATGGATAGGGGAATCAAGGGATATGGGGACAAGGCAGGGACTGGGTATTGATAGTGAATGATCAGCCATGATCTCAGAATGGCGGTGCAGACTCGAGGGGCCGAATGGTCTACTTCTGCACCTATTGTCTATTGTCTATTGTCTAATGTATTGAGTAGAGTGTGTGGTTCCCAATGACCTAGCAGCCTTGCAAAATACAGTGAAGGATCTATCAAATGAAAAGAAGGAAAGGGATATAAAACCTGATGTGAGAAAAATCAAGGGGAATCAGAATCAGATTTAATATCACCAGCCCATGTCGTGAAATTTGTTAACTTTGCGACAGCAGTACAATGCAATACGTAATAATACAGAAAAGAACCTGAATTACAGTAAGTATATATAGGTATATTAAATAGTTAATTTAAAATAAGTAGTGCAAAAACAGAAATAGATAAAAAAAGGTAGTGAGGTGGTGTTCATAGGTTCAATGTCCATTTAGAAATAAGATAGCAGAGAGGAAGAAGCTGAATCATTGAAATGCAAAGCAGAAGACCGGTGCTTTGACCCAATTTGACTTTTTATGAGATCATTTCCATTGTCGTCATTATTGATGATCACTCAGCTGTAGCTGTGGAGGAGCAACAGACGATGCCAACTGTGAATGATGGTTTTACTGAAGTTATCTCAAAAAGCAATCATCGTTTGCTTGAAGAGAAGAGCAAGTTTAAAAAAAAGCAAACCTTACTGGCACCTGGGAAAGCGCAGAATGAGAAGAACTGGATATTTCATCCAAGATTCCTCCTAATTTTGTTAAAAAGCATGCCGTTTAGAGCAGCTCAGAGAGGAACCACATTATTTTAACATCACATCTCCATGTTGCATGCACGCCACTATCATGAACAGGTGAAGCATCAATATGCACATTCGCAGAAGGAGCCTTTAGAGTTGCTGGTATTTGGCTGATAGGTAGCAAGCAATGCATAAGTGGCATCTTACATGTCTGTGGCACCTGTTGTAAGCTTTGGAGTAAAATAGAGAGGCAAACGATGTCAGACTTGCCAAAGGAGTGACTATGCACTGTCCACCCTTCACATACACTGGTCTGGATGCCTTCTGTCCTTAGACTGTGGTTAATAAACATACTCCACTGCAAGCAACGGGGTCTGCAGAGGTCTACCCCACTTGCAGAAGTCTACCCCACTGCAAGCAATGGGTGGTGCTTATTCACTGTCTGAGTACTCAAGCTGTTCACATAGATACATCTAGCAGCATCAAGCACTGAGATAGTTCTTTGCCATCCATGGTCTTTCTAAGAAGTCTGACTGTGGTATGAGTTTTGTTTGTGCTTGCCATGCAGGTGATGAAGGTGCAGAGTTATATCAACAGCCAAGGCTGTACTTGGGATTTTAATCCACCACACTCCTCACATTTGGGTGGTGCATTGGAGCACATGATCAGACTATCCAGGAGAATCTTGGACTCTATGCTGATGAGCACAACATCTTCCAGCTTGAGTCATGAAGTTTTGTGCACTCTCATGGCAGAAGTAATCACAATCATCAACTCAAGTTCCAGTTCTATCATTAGACTCATCTTTGATTCTCACCCCTGCAATGCTTCTCACGCAGAAACACTGTCCAGCTGGAAACAACAGAAAAGGACTTCTGTGAAGAGCAATGGGGTTGTGCAGAATTTAGCTGATTAATTCTGGAGGTGTTGGAAAGAGGAATATCTGCAGACACTGAAAGTTCACCAGAAGTCATGCTCTAACATAGAAGAAAGTGATGTCCAGCTTCTGAAGGACAGCAGAGTAGTCCAAAATGACTGGCCCATGGCATTAATAACACACACTGTTCCAAGTAAAGATGGAAGAGTTCACAAAGTAGAGTTCATGGTGACAAAGCAAGGGGTGGCAAGAAGTTCTTCAGGCCTGTGCCCGAGATTGTTCTCCTTCTGAAAAAGTGAGACTGAAATTTATAACCGGTTTCATTAACTATTTGACATGTCTTTATAGATGCCAGGTGGGGAGTGTTCAGGCTTTTATTTTGAAATATTGCTCTGCTGACTTTTATTTTAACAGTGCTGCTGGACCATGTAATGCCACTGGACCATGTTGGGAGTAGTGGGGAGGAAAGTGGGAAGCCATACTGATTTTTGATGGAGTTTTTCGGTTGGACTGAAGTAATATGCAGAATCCTGTGTTGCCTTTCTTTTGTTTGCGTCACTGAAATCATCTTTTTTAAAAATTCAAGTCGAAGTTTAATTATCATTTGTCCATACATGAATATCCATGAATGATCCTCATGAAACCACATTCCTCTGGGGTCAAGGTGCAAGGCACAGTATCAACAGCATACGAGATAGCAGTAAAATACAGTCACACAAAAAAATATTACAGCCCAAGTCCATGAGTGATGGGTCCTGTAAATTAATGGTGCATGGGGATTGCCAGCAAGACAAGCAATTCTCAACAGTCCGAACATACACACGCTCATAAACCAGCTTGTCATTCTACCATCGTACAAACTAGATGGGCCAACCAACAATCATACATGGAACCGTGCCACACTTGCATCTCATCTCCTGCACTACTATAACAGGCAAGCCCATGGATTGAGGCCTAGAACTCGCTACAACTTGGGCCACACGGCTCCCCTGCAGTCTGTCTCTCTAATAAACAGTGGGCTTGCAGCACTTTACATTGTCAATGTCCACCAGGGTCTTGCGATCACAAGGGTAACATCCAAGACAATCACTCGCAGTTCGACCGCACACCGCCTTCGTGCACCGACTCCAATGCCTTCCGTCAGCAGGCAGTAACGTGATCAGCACCAAGTTCAGCTCCTCTGCCAAAGAGCAGCTCATTGATGCAGTAGACCTGCAGTACCTGAAGATCCTAATGTCCAGCATTGTTCTGCAATTGTAAAAAAATTTAAAAACGACACAAACAACTTTGCTTGGACTCCTCGAGGCCACTGAGTCTGAATGCACCAACATCTTACCAAAAGACTTAATCTTACTGAATTGTGTGAGCGCTGCCCAAATAAAGCATCCAGAGCTTGGACACTATATCCTGACCCCTGTGTTCAGCTGAGTGGCATTTGGCTTATGGCTAAATTGTGTACTTCCGACCTTACACATAAGGAGAGTAGTACAGTTGCCTGAGTAGGATCTGAAATAATGGCTATTCCACATCTCCCACAAAACAAAACTCACAGCTTGGGTTTCTATAGAAACATCTTTGACTTGGTGATGCTGAGTGCAGTTAAAGGAAACATTTCTCATTGTGTACCATGTTGCATGTTTCACACAAAATATGCACATTTGGGACAGTTGCTCTGACTTTTAAATTTTCCTGGTGATCATGCTAACATTTTTACATGAACGGTATAGTGGGACAGTTAGGAACATTGACAAAGAGTCAGTGGTATTTACAGAAACCCAATTCTTAGCCGAATCCATCCTCTGTTGGAGAATTCACAACTTCAACAGAAAATTGGTATAGTAGTGTTTGCAGGATAAGTAGCTTGCAAAGGAATAGATGGAACATAAAATGAAAGAATTTGAAAAAGAATAGCAAACGCGAGGAAATCTGCAGATGCTGGAAATTCAAGCAACGCACACAAAATGCTGGTGGAACACAGCAAGCCAGGCAGCACCTATAAGGAGAAGCACTGTCGACGTTTCGGGCCGAGACCCTTTGTCAGGACTAACTGAAAGAAAAGATAGTAAGAGATTTGAAAGTAGGAGGGGGAGGGGAAATCCGAAATGATAGGAGAAGACAGGAGGGGGTGGGGTGAAGCTGAGACCTGGAAAGGTGATTGGCAAAAGGAATGCAGAGCTGGAAAGGTTCATAGGATGGGAGGCCTAGGGAGAAAGAAAGGGGGAGGGGAGCACCAGAGGGAGATGTAGAACAGGCAAAGAGTGATGGGCAGAGAGAGAGAAAAAAAAAGGAAGGGAGGGAAAAATAAATATATCAGGGATGGGGTACCAAGGGGAGGATAGGCATTAGCGGAAGTTAGAGAAATCAATGTTCATGCCATCAGGTTGGAGGCTACCCAGACGGAATATAAGGTGTTGTTCCTCCAGCCTGAGTGTGGTTTCATCTTGACAGTAGAGGAGGCCGTGGATAGACATATCAGAATGGGAATGGGGCGTGGAATTAAAATGTGTGGCCACTGAGAGATCCTGCTTTCTCCGGTGGACAGAGCGTAGGTGTTCAGCAAAACGGTCTCCCAGTCTGTGTAGGGTCTCACCAATATATAAAAGGCCACACCGGGAGAACCGGACACAGTATACCACACCAGCCGACTCACAGGTGAAATGTCACCTCACCTGAAAGGACTGTCTGGGGCCCTGAATGGTGGTGAGGGAGGAAGTGTAAGGGCAGGTGTAGCACTCGTTCTGCTTGCAAGGATAAGTACCAGGAGGGAGATCGGTGTGAAGGGATGGGGGGTACGAGTGGACAAGGGAGTCGCGCAGGGAGCGATCCCTGCGGAAAGCGGAAAGGGGGGAGGGGAAGACGTGCTTAGTAGTGGGATCCTGTTGGAGGCGGTGGAAGTTACGGAAGATTATATGTTGGACCCAGAGGCGGGTGGGGTGGTAGGTGAGGACAAGGGGAACCCTATCCCGAGTGAGGTGGCGGGTGGATGGGGTGAGAGGAGATGTGCGTGAAATGGGTGAGGTACGTTTGAGAGCAGAGTTGATGGTGGAGGAAGGGAAGCCCCTTTGTTTAAAAAAGGAAGACATCTCCTTCGTCCTGCAATGAAAAAGAATTGGTTTAATTGTCACAGTGTCATGCATTGTTTGTGGCAAATCAGATCAGCGAGGACTGTGCTGGGCAGCCAGTAAGTGTCATTATGCTTTTGTGCCTAAAAGTGCATGCTCACAACTTTACTAACCCTAACTGTACACCTTTGTAATGTAGGAGGATACAAGCGTATCCAGAGAAAACCATGTTTTCACGGGGAGAATGCACAAGCTCCTTACAGCCTGCATCGGGAATTGAACCCCAATCTTGCATTTGGCTGCTGTAAGGCATTGAACTGCCACTGTACTACCACGTCACCATGGTATCTTTGTCATGCTACTTTGCATACTCTGTAGGAAGTGCACACATCCAGAACATTTGCATTGGTTAATAAGTGATCCTGGTGTTTTATATCTTCTTCATCTCAAAACACTTACTACCTAGCTTTCAATTTGATGTGAAAATACTAATTGGAACAGCAAGATGCTGATGAAATGACATGTTAAAGATAAGATTGGATGCAATCATTTTTCCTTCTTGTTGCTGTTTCTTCTACCATCTGGGCCTTCTCTCTAAAATCCCACTGGAAAAATATGTGCTTTTAAAAAGAAGTAATTTCTCCCGAGCATATGTATCTACTGATTCACTTGGCTGGTGGACTCTTCTTCAGTGCATTGAGCTACCACTGAAGTTTTTGGCTCCTGCCATGTCAGTTCATCTGCAAAAGACATAATGTTCTCCAAAAAGCTGTTCAAATCACCACAGGTAAGCTGCGCTGAAGAGGGAAACTAGAAAATTCAACATGCATGCAGTCAGGTTGTAGTCAAGGTAAACACAAGAGATTGACCAACATCACCAATAGCCTATTCTGGTCCAACCACATTGATGTCACAGCCAAGAATTTCACCAACTCCTTACTTCCTCAGGAGGCTAAAGAAAATGGCATGTCCCCATTGACTCTTACCAGTTTTAGTGATGTACCTTAAAATTCTGTCCAAGTGCCTCACAGCTTGGTGTAGCAGCTGCTCTGCACATGACTACAAAAAACTGCAGGGAGTTGTGGACACAGCTCAGCACATAACAGGAATCAGCCTTCCCTCAATGGATTCAGTCTAGACCTCGACAGACAGTTTGTCACAGAAGTGGACCAGTTCTGCCAAATGGAGGAGAGTGATGGTGGAGGGAAGTGGGTCAGGTCTGTTGTTGAGAAAGAAGCAAAGAGCTTTAAGGCCTTCTTGATGGGGGAATAGATGTGTATTGGACATCCATGGTGACAATAAGGAGATTAGGGCCAGGTTGTTGAGAAGATGGAGAACTTGAGAAGCGCCATGGATGTAGGTGGGAAGAGACTGTACCAAAGGAGATAAAATAGAGATCAGTGGGGCAGGAGCATACAGGAACAGTAGGCCTATCTGGATTGTCAGGTTTGTGGATCTTGAGTAGGAGGTAGAAACTAGCAGTGTGGGGAAGGGAACTATGAGATGTTGTTCTTCTAGTTTGCTTATATCTATTGATGAAGTGGAGAAGGTTGAGGACAAACAAGTCAATGTGGGGATGGGAGACAGTGGAAATGGGATAGGGAGTTGAAGTGACATGCAACTGGAAACTCAAGATAGCCATTTCAGCAGAGTGTAGTTGGTGTAGAGGAGATCAAATTGAGACATTGGTTCAATTACTAACTTCTCTTAGTTTCTGTTTTGCTGTCTGATCTGCTGATTTTTTTTCTGTTTTATATTTTCAATTTTCCAAATTACATTCAGCAATGGAAAGGGTGAGCAGTTTCAAGTTCCTGGGCGTCATCATCTCTGAAGGTCTATTTGGGGCCCAACACTTTAATGCAATTATGAAGAAGGCATGCCAGTGGCTATACTTCATTAGGAATTTGAGGAGATATGGAACGTCACCAAAGACATGAGAAAATTTATGTAGATGTACCATAGAGAGCGTTTCAACTGGTTGTATCACTGTCTGATATGGAAGGGCCACTGCATAGGATTAGAAAAAGCTGCAGAGGGTTGTAAACTCAGCCAGTTCCATCATGACTACCTCCTCCCCACTATCGAGGACATCTCCAACAGGTGATGCCTCAAAAGGCTGCATCTAGCAAGGTTTCTCACCACCCAGGGCTTGCCCAGTTTTCATTACTACCATCAGAGAGGAGGCAATGAAGCCTGAAGACACACACTCAACATTTTTGGAACAGTTCCTTCCCCTCCATCATCAGAGATTTTGAATGGACAATTAATATTACCTAACTATTTTGCTCTCTTTTTACACTACTTATCTACATATTAATATATATTTTCTATTGTAATTTATATTATATTTCTTTGCATTGCTCTGTTTTGTTTCAGCTAAACAAATTTCATGACATACGTCAGTGAAACTAAATCTGATTCTAATTCTGAGGATGGATTGCCAATTTGGGAGTCAGGTTTCAGACAACTGCCAATTGTTCCAATTACTATATCAGAATAAAATTGTTAGTAATACTTGAAAATGATGAAAATATAATTATTTAATAGCAAAACAAATGCCCGCATGCAAACTCCATTCAGAGCATGCACAGAGATTACATACAAATTCTAACTTGTATTTACATTTTAAAGATATATTCCATCTTCTATTTTTGCAAGCTTCTTTTCCTGCCAACTCCACATACAATTTTTCCACAGAATATATGATTCTTCCACCAGAAAGAGTGGGTTGAAAATTCTATCCACTAGAATGAGATAACTTTGAGAAGAGGTCTGTTTAACTCATTACCTGATTTATTTTATTTTCCATCCATGCTCCATGGATACTTTGAACAAATTCCAGTCTCTTTCTTTAGGAAGTAATGCTAGAAAATGCATCAGTTCAGTAGTACAACAGAGACAGTTGAACCTACTGTAGTGTCATCCTAATGCGAATGATGCAGATGATCAAGGCAATGGATTATCTACAAACATGAGAAAATCTGCAGAAGCTGGAAATCCAAGCAACACACACAAAATGCTGGAGGAATGCAGCAGGCCAGTCAGCATCTATGGAAAAGGGTAAACTGTCGATATTTCAGGCTGAGACCCTTCATCAGGACTGGGGAAGGGTCTCAGACAGAAACGTCGATTACTCTTTTCCATAGATGCTGCCTGGCCTGCTGAGTGGGTTATCTGGCCTGGATGAGATGCTCATCAGATGAATCTCAAAACGTTTGTTCTGATTAATTCTTTAAGTCTGTGATAATCAATGAGAAATATATTCAGGAATTACCCGAGAGATGTTCGTAGAAGACAGTTAGAATGAACAAGCTCTGAGGAGTGAACATCAGGAATAGCCTGTACTGGTCCAATCACAGCCAAGAAAGCTCACCAATGCCTCTTCCAATGCTCACCAATTTGGCATGCCCCTGTTGACCCTTAACAATTTTTATCAAAACACCATGGAAAACATTATATCTGAATGTAGCATGGCTCAGTATGACTTACTGCTCTACCTGTGACAGCAAGAAATTGCAGAACGTAGTGAACACAACTCAACACATCACAGAGGCCATCCTTCCTTCCATGGACTCTGACTATACTTCTCACTGCCTCAGTAAAGCATCTCAAATAATAATAAATCATAGTGCAGGAAAGAGATAGGGAGCTTAGTGACAACATTCTTTCCCTCAGTCTCGACAAAACAAAACAGCTGGTCAGTTACTTCAGGAAGAGGGTCAGTGCACATGCTCCTGTCTAGATCAATGGTGTTGATAGCATCAAGTTTGCAGGTGTCAACATCACCAATAGCCTATTCTGGTCCAACCACATTGATGTCACAGCCAAGAAATTCACCAACTCCTTACTTCCTCAGGAGGCTAAAGAAAATGGCATGTCCCCATTGACTCTTACCAGTTTTAGTGATGTACCTTAAAATTCTGTCCGAGTGCCTCACAGCTTGGTGTAGCAGCTGCTCTGCACATGACTACAAAAAACTGCAGGGAGTTGTGGACGCAGCTCAGCACATAACAGGAATCAGCCTTCCCTCCATGGTTTTAGTCTAGACTTCTCGCTGCCTCAGAAAAGCAGGCAGCCTAACCAAAGACCCCACCCACCCCAGACGTTCGCTATTCTCCCTGCTCCCATCATGCAAAATATACAGAAGCCTGAAAGCACATTCCACCAGACTCAAGAACAGCTTCTACATTGTTGTTAGATTCCTGAATGCACCTGTTAGAAGATAAGATGGACTCTTGGCTTCACAATCTACCTTGTCATAATCCCGCACTTCGCTTTTTGGCAATTTTTATACTTCATTTTGCATTGATATTGTTTTAGCTCAATGCACTGTGTAATGATTTGATCTGTATAAACAGTATGCAAGATAAGCTTTTCACTGCCTCAGTACACATGACAATAATAAACTAATACCAACATAATCCCATAATCCCTTCTCCCCTCTTCCACTGGTCAGAAGCTACAAAAGCCTGAAAGCACATACCACCTGACTCGAGAACTAATTCTACTCTGCTGTTATAGGACAGAGTAACAGCCAGGTATCCTGATAACAGCAGGCTAGACCTGTTGTATGATAAGATGGGCTCTTGGCCTCATGAGCTGCCTCATTAAGACCTTGCATCTTATTGTTTTGCTGAACTGCATTTTCTTTGTAGCTGTTGCACATAATTTTGTATTCTTTTGTTACTTTAACTCATGCTGAATTCATTCACCATGTAATGATTTGATCTGTACTTTCAGTATACATGACAAGCTTTTCACTGTAACCCAGTTCATGTGGCAATGATAAACCTATACCAAGGTCTAACAAAGGAGAAACTATTTCAATAGATTTTACACTTTATTCAGCATTGTTATCATTTTACTTTGTTCTACCACAATGGACTGTGTAATGATTTGATCTGCAGGGACAATATGCAAGGTAAGCTTTTCACGTGGTACATGAAAAGTAGCTATACTTCATTAGGAGTTTGAGGAGATTTGGTGTGTCATGAATGACATGAGAAAATTTCTGCAGATGCACTGTGGACAGCATTTCAACTGGTTGCAAACTGTCTGATATGGAAGGACCACTATATGGGATGGGAAAAAGCTGCAGAGAGTAGTAAACTCATCCAGCTCCAATATGGGTACTAGCCTCCCCACAACCAAGGGCATCCCCAAAAGGTGATGCCTCAAAAAGGCAGCATCCATCATTAAGGACTCTCACCGCCCAGGGCTTGCCCAGTTTTCATTACTACCATCAGAGATGAGGCGATGAAGCTGAAGACATACATTCAATGATTTAGGAGTAGTTTCATTCCCTTTCTGAAAGGACAATGATACAATACTAATTCCAATATTTTTAATGCATGTGTTTCTTCCAGGACAATGGTAAGCATTTCCCCTTTGCCAATTGCCAAGAAATCCAGATCAATTTTTTGAATGTTTGAGAAGTAAACAGGCACAATGTTTGAATTGTATATCACATGGAATCTCTTAAAATGAATGTTAACCATATTTCCACATCCTCCTGTGGCCATAAAATGCATTACAGACTAATAACATCTATTACACATTTAATTTGCTTCAGAGTTTTAATTGTAGGACTCAATTGCAGATTCTTAAAACTGACAAGAGACCAGGCAAGATCCCTTTATTTTATGTAAGTTCTTTAGGATTATATATAAATTGAGTGCAATTTGCCATGTTTTTTATACATGCTTTATGCGTAGTTCACTCCAATAAAGAACTGAATGCTAGCTTTGTCACAAGTCAGGTTTTGACCAATCACCTTGAGAACATTCCCAATATCAGTCAATTCAGATTTCACCCATGAAGCTGTTTACTGACATATAGCTACCCAAGGGAACTAATGCTGGAGCAAGAGTCCACCAGCATGACCTGGGAAACGTCTGTAGACAACTAGCTTCATACGTCCACTAGGGAAGGGACAATGGAGTTGTTTCATCTCCCGGTATGTAATTTGGGGGTAACCTTTAAAACAGTGGAAATCACTATAAAAGGACAATTAGAAACTGACATTTTTAAAGAACAGTGTGCTAGTAAAGACGTCCACCTAATTAATTTGGCCACAATGTATAAATCCATGGGTTTCAGTATTAATAAGGGCTTGTATTACATCACTGATCAGTATATCAACAGAAAGAGATGATAGGTTCCTTCCTATAGTACAATTTAGAGCTATGTCCTTAAAGGCTAAGCCTAACAAATGTTCCAAACACCTTCCAAGAAACTACCCAAGAATCATGTGAGTAGTATCATAAACATAGGCTTTTGATGGTGTGAATTCCTCACCACAGGGAGGATGTGGATAATATAGAGAGAGTGCAGAGGAGACTTGCAAGGATGTTGCCTGGATTGGGGAGCATGAGAATATGAGAATACGTTGAGTGAACTTGTCCTTTTCTCCTTGTAAGGATGAGAGGTGACCTGATAGATGTATAAGATGATGAGATGCATTGATTGTGTGGATAGCCAGAAATGGCTAACATGAGGGGGCATAGTTTTAATGTGCTTGGAAATAGGTGCAGAGGGGATGTCAGGGGCAAGAGAGTGATGGGTGCATGGAATACACTGCCAGCAATAGTGGTGGAGGCGGATACGATAGGGTCTTTTAAGAGACACTTAGATAGGTACATGGAGCTTAGAAATATAGAGGACTGTACGGTAAGGAAATTCTAGGCAGTTTCTCAAGTAGGTTACATGGTCGGCACAATATTGTGGGCCAAAGGGCCTGTAATGTGCTGTAGATTTCTATGTTCTATGTTCCTTCAATTAACGTTGCTGCATACTCATAAGAGAATCAAGTATGCACCATTTCCCACAATATCTTGCAGCAGCACACCACATGATGAGGCTTTACCAACAGCAGAAGTAGTGACCTATGCAGGAGCCAAGAATGTCTAAAAGTTGACATTTGAAATGTTGAAGGAGCAAAATATTCCCAATTATCCACCATAAATTTATTTTGTGTTAAATGAACATCATTCCCTGAAACAAAAGAAAGGAAAGCATGCCTGCCTTGCCTCAGGATAGTAGATTTGCCACAGACTTAGTTCATAAAACGGAATAATATTTTACACAGGAAATAATATGTGGCACAAAAAAATAAGTCAATCGATTTGCCACAGACTTAGTTCATCGAGCTGAATAATAGCCTACACTGGGAAACTACATGTCACAAAACTGAAGTCAATAATACCTGCTATTTGGTTGCTATAGGAGATGTTAATAAAACAGCTTATGATGTACATAGATACACTCTTGCCATGAATTAAGTCAGGTGCCATTTTGATCAAGGCATTAGCACACACAGTGACAATGTCTGCCAGACCCATCCAATGTAGGAAAAATGGAAAATCAATCTGCATGCAATTTGGAGCTCTTCTCTCCAACTTATTACTTCTCTTAATCATATTCAGCTTACATATGCTGAACAATAGGAAAAGCAGCTCGCCACTGTCTTTTAAAGAATGACTATTTACAGATTTGTTTCTTATTGGTGTTTGTTCTCGATGTACTGTAATTCTGCAAGTGCTTGATGGTTTTCACTTGGAAAACTTAACAACAAGTAGAGAAGCCAGTATTGAAGATCTCTTGGCTGACTTTGGGCTTCTGCACAATTGATCCCAGATATGGGTGGATTAATAGACGGCCTCTTTAGCAAATATCGTGCCTGGGAAATTAATCAGAGGTTAAACTGCCACAGAAGGAAAGAGGAAGACCAGAGTTTCAACAGGAGAATGTGGCTTTGATGGAACAACTTCCTCCCTGAATATCAGCAAGGTATAAAGTATTTGCCATCTGTTCCCACAATCAGGGCAAGAAATCTGATGATCATGGTCATTGCCTTTAATGCTTCCTTCAGGTTGAAGGTGAAAGTATTTACAACATCCTATGGTTTGCTGCCATTTTGTCATTGACAGTCTACAGTCAAAGAGAGCTATCTACCAACCTTCCCAGAGACCAGCAGGTAGTAAGCATGCATAGCCTGTCTGGGATTATTATGTTCCCAGTATTGTGGAAACTGAAATTGATTCATTATGGTCACAAGGACCAAGGTAAAATGAAAAGATATTCTTACATACTGTTCATACAGATCAGATTATTATACTGTGCATTTAGGCAGTACAAGGCAAAACAATAACAGCATGCACATTAAAGTGAAACAGCTAGTTGCAGTGCAGATAAACAGTAGGGGGCAAGATCATAATGAGGTGGATTGTGAGATCACGAGTCCTCTTCATCATACTAGGGAGCCATTCTTATAGCAGCAGGGTAGAAGCTGTCTTTGTCTGTACAATACGTGCTTTCAGGCTTTTGTATCTTCTGCCTGGTTGGAGAGAGGAGAGGAGAGAATTTCTGGGGTGCTTCCATTGATAAAACTGGCTGCTTTACCAAAGAAGCAAGTTTGGTACACAGAGGGGAGGCTGATTGAGTCCACCACTTTACAGCTTCTTGTACTTGGAGACTGAGCAGTTATCATACTAAGCCAAGGTGCATTTAGGTAAGGTGCTTTCTATGATGCATCAATAAAAATTGGTAGGGTCCATGGGGAAATTGCAAATGTCTTTATCCCTTTGAGGAAGTAGAGGCATTGGCGTGCTTCCTTGATCATAAACTCAACCTGGATAGATGTTCTTAATGTAGTTTTCAGGCAGAAATCAGTTTGAAAATCGAAGGACAACTTTGTAAGCCAACAGTTGTCTACAGAATCGTCTACAGTTGTTTTGCTCTGTCTACAGAGCACAGGCTACTGAATCATAGTGAAAGTCTGGCTTCTGGTGAACTATGGTTTGTAAAGTGAGATGTTAATGTACATCTCAGTCAAATGTATGAAATTGGAGCTATGTTAATTGACTGACGCCAAACCAAGTAACACTGACTGAGTGATTGTGCTCAAGGAAACTATTTTATCACATAGCACATAAAATCTGGTCATAGACATATATACATTATCACTAATTGGGATATTTGTGTAATTAAGCTCAGCCCTCACAGCATTCCTCCAAGAGGACCACAACCTTGTTGTAGGGTTTGGAGGCTTGTGTGCTTCAATGACACGGAGAACTATGTTGGCTGGAGTCAGGGCCTTGTGCTTTCATTCCTGGTCAGGTCACCCATGCTAAAGAGGTCAAAGTGTAGAGGCCAGACTAAGAGTGGCCCACCAGTGCTCCAGGTTTGGTGGTTCAGCTCAGGGCTAACAACCCTGACTGGTCAAAAAAATTTGTTATGGAAACAGCAATGAGGAACCTTTCTACATCTGTGTGCGACAATATTTCTGAATCTACACCTGGAACTTACATAACTGACAGTAGTGAAAATCGAGAGGAAGCTACTGGCTTGATGAAGGAAGTCCGGAACAATCCCAAGATCAAGACCAAAGTTGTTTTTTGGAATGTACAAACCATGCACAGCTCTGGCAGTTAGGACAAAGGACTGTTTAAGTGCATTGTTACAACCTTCATATCATGGGCATCAGTGAAAGCTGATAGACAGAGTCTGACCGGCTGTAGACAGCAAATGGTGAAACAGTTCCTTATCCACAAAGGGAAGATGGTCATCGTCATGATGGTGTAGCTGCCCCTTTGAAGAAAGACATTGAGAAGTGTTTGCTGTAGTGGAACCCATCTGACTGGAGTCAGATTGAAAGGGAAACAAATGAATATGACTGTGATCCAGTGCTGTGCTCCAACTACTGACAGTGACATTGAAGAAAAGGACGTTTTGTACGCACAGCTGCAAGTGGAAGTAGAGTTAACAGCATGGCATGGCCTAATCATCGTCATGGGAGATCTAGACACCAAAGTGGGAAATAGCAACTCACTAACTCAATAACACTAGGACCATGGGCACACTTGGATGTGGAATGATGAATAACAATGGTGAAAGACAGGTGGAATTCTGTGCCATGAACAATCTTTCCATAATGTGAAATTAACAAACTGACATGGTGCTCACCCAATGGACATGACAAGAAACAGATTGACCATTTGATGGTCAATGGTACTGGGAGATGATCCTTGCAGGTGAAGAGAGAAGCAGATACAGGAAGTGATCAACACCTTGTTGACTGAGAGTCCTAATGAAGTGTCTCAGCCCAAAATGTCGACTGCACCCTTTTCCATGGATGCTGCCTGGCTTGCTGAGTTCCACCAGCATTTTGTGTGTGTTGCCTGAATTTCCAGCATCTGCTGATTTCCTCTTGTTTGTGATTGGAGCACTTTGTTGTAGTAGTGATGGAACTCAAGCTGAGAAGCGCTAGGACCAGAACACATGGTCAAAGGCATTTTGATGTTGAAAAGCTCAAGGACACCAGTGTGAGATTTGCTTTCACCATTCAGCTTAAGAATAGATTCCGGACCTTGACAAGGAGGTTTCAGTAGATAGGATCAATACAATGTGGAAATGCATTGCCTCAGTCTTCAAGGAGAGCAGCAAGCCTTGTCTAGGATACAGAGATGGAAAGAACAATAAGGAACAGATACAGCACGAAACATGTTCAGACTTAGAAGAAAAATGCAAAATTAAGAAGAAAGTGTTAGATGCAAAGTCACCAAGAGTTGAGGAGAAACTTCAAATAGTATGGGAAGAGCAAGAGGATACGACATGAGAGAATAGGGCCAATCAAGTGTGACAGTGGAAAAGTGTGTATGGAACCAGAGGAGATTACAGAGGTAGTTAATGAATACTTTGCTTCAGTATTCACAATGGAATAGGATCTTGGCGATTGTAGGGTAGAGCACTGAAAAGCTTGAGGATATAGATATTAAGAAAGATGGTGTGCTGGAGCTTTTGGAAAGCATCAAGTTGGATAAGTCACTGGGAACAGACAAGATGTACCCCAGGCTACTGTGGGAGGTGAAAGAGGAGATTGCTGAGCCTCTGGCAATGATCTGTGCATTATCAATGGGGATGGGAGAGGTTCTGGAGGATTGGAGGGTTGCAGATGTTGTTCCCTTATTCAAGAAACTGAATAGAGATAGCTTAAGAAATTGTAGAGCAGTGAGTCTTACTTCAGTGATTGGTAAGTTGATGGAGAAGATCTTGAGAGTCAGCATTTATGAAGATTTGGAGAGGCATATTATGATTAGGAATAGTCTGCATACTTTCTCAAAGGAAGGTCGTGCCTTATGAGCCTGATTGAATTCTTTGAGGATGTGACTAAACACATTGATGAAGGTAGAGCAGTAGCTTTAGTGTATATGGATTTCAGCAAGGCATGTGATAAAGTACCCCATGTAAGGCTTATTGAGAAAGTAAGGAGGCATGGGATCCAATGGGAGATTGCTTTGTGGATCCAGAACTGGCTTCCCCACAGAAGAGAAAGAGTGGTTGTAGACAGGTCTTATTCTGCATGGAGGTCGGTGGCTAGTGGAGTGCCTCAGCGACACTCACTCTTAGTGATTTTTATAAATGTCCTGGATGAGGAAGTGGATGGATGGGTTAATAAATTTGCTGATGACACAAAGGTTGGGTGTGTTGTGGATAGTGTGGAGGGCTGTCGGAAGTTACAACAGGACATTGATAGGATGCAAAACTGGACTGAGAAGTGGCGGATGAAGTTCAACCCAGGTAAGCGTGAGGTGGTTCATTTTGGTCGGTAAAATATGATGGCAGAATATAGTAGTAATGGTAAGTCTCTGGACAGTGTGGAGGATCAGATGGGGTCCGAGTCCACAGGACACTCAAAGCTGCTACGCAGGTTGACTTTGTGGTTAAGAAGACATACAGTACATTGACCTTCATCAATTGTGGGATTGCGTTTAGGAACCAAGAGGTAATGTTGCAGCTCTATAGGACCCTGATCAGACCCCACTTGGAGTATTGTGCTCAGTTCTGTTTGCCTCACTATAGGAAGGATGTGGAAACTGTAGAAAGGGTGCAGAGAAGATTTACAAGGATGTTGCCTGGATTGGGGAGCATGCTTTATGAGAATAGGTTGAGTGAATCCGGCCTTTTCTCATTGGAGCGACTGAGGATGAGAGGTGACCTGATGGAGGTGTATAAAATGATGAGACGCATTGATCGTATGGATAGTCAGAGGCTGAACTGGTTAACACGAGAAGGCACAGTTTTAAGGTGCTTGAAAGTAGGTACAGAGGAGATGTCAGGGGTAAGTATTTTTTACACAGAGAGTGTTGAGTGAGTGGAATGGGCTGCTGGCAATAGTGGTGGAGTCAGATACAATAGGGTCTATTAAGAGACTCTTGGATAGATACATGGAGCTTAGAAAATAGAGAGCTATGGGTAACCTAGGTGATGTCTATAGTAAGTACATGTTTCCATGTTTCTAGTATATATTGAAGCCAACAGGACTTGTAAAAAAGTTTGGAGAGTCTAAATGGAAGAATTGGCAAAAGAGGTCAAAGCAGCAGTCAGTTGAGGTGGTCAGGAAAATATACACATGATTTCAAAATTGGTATGCAGGAAGTTCAAGGTCAGGCCCAGTGGTCCCGTGAGAGATACGAACAGTTTGCTTCTGACAATCAGCAGATTCAGCTAACTGGGCAGCATCATTTGGCAGGATGGTGGGACTAAGGGTGCCATCTAGTAGAGACATGGCAAAGCTAGAAACACCTTCAGATCAATGAGTACACATGGGGATCAACCAAGTACAGCATCCACACTAAAGAGAAACCGTACCAAATCTGTATTCTGTCCACACTCTAGTATGGATCAGAATGCTGGCGCATTGCAGAGAACAACCTTGCCAAACTGCCGCCATTCCATGCCATGAGTCTCCAGAAGATCCTCCGTATTTTCTGGCCAAGGAAGATCTTCAAACATGCCCTTCTCCTTCAGTGTCACCAAGTGGACATGGCCGCAATGATCATGAGGAAATGTTGGAGATGGATTGGCCATGTGATGAGAAGCGAGACCAACTCCATCATCAAGACAGCACTTCACTAGCCCCTGAAGGGTGGAGGTAACATGAGAGACACAAAGAAAACTTGGCACCATACCATAGAAATGAAGCACCTGAACTGTACCTGGGGCACAATAGAGCAGAGCACCAAGGACAGGCTGAGATGGAGGACCAAACATATAGCAATGAAGGTCCTCTAGGTGGCATACCAGGCAGTAGCGAAACTCACAGCATTAGTTTTGGGTGCCTGGGCTCTCTCCACTCAGAAGCTTTTGGATCATCCTCGTGAATATCCCAACTAAGGTGTCTGAACATTCAAAGGTGTCTTGTCAGTTACAGTTTGATCCCGTTGTAAATATGTAATTCAATGCAACTATTTGTCAGAGTCAAAGTATCGAAGTAAACATTTTAGCTTTTGAAATTTTATCAAATAACTTGGTGTAACTTTGGCTTTTAAGAGTATAAAAACTTGACAAGGGTTTGGAGAGACTCTACTGAAAAGGTTTCCAAGGGAATGCCTACTTGTTGTGATGAAGAAAACCTTTATGTCAGGCAGCTTCAATGGCTTTCAAGTAACTTAATTCAGTCACAAAATGTGCAAGAGAATACGTAACTCTGTGTGTGTGTGTGTGTGTGTGTGTGTGTGTGTGTGTGTGTGTGTTTTGATGGGAATCCCCACCATCCCATCAACTCTTCCTCATGTTCTAATGTTCTAGATCTCAACTAGACGCAAATTAAAATAGCTATTTAACCTACCAACCCAAATGGCCCCGGGAAGAGTGAATAAAATGAAATAAGAACATTAAATTATTGGAGCAGGAGTAGGCCACTCAGAGCTTCAAGACTGCCCCACCATTCAATAGCCAATCTGTCCCAGATACATCTTCCCTTCTGTGCCATTTTCCATATTCCTTAATTGCTAGATCTATCAAAAATGTATATACTTCTTTAAAAAACCATGGTCAAGCCTCCACAATCCTCCGGGGTGGAGAATTTCAGCAATCTGTGCTGCTGGTGAGAAGTCTCTGCACACCTGATGCACCATCAATAACTCTCGGAGACGGGAGGCAACAGATAGACTTTTACTAGCTGCAAACATGACCACGACATCTTGGAGACTGAAGGAGGAGCAGTGCCTCCAATCACCTTTATACAGGCATCTGTGGGAGGAGCCACAGGAGCAGTCAGCAGAGGGGCGTGTCCAGACAGGTATACACATAGTTTGCCACATTACCTTAAATCGGGGGTCGGCAACCCGCGGCTCCGGAGCCACATGTGGCTCTTTTACGTCTGTGCTGTGGCTCCCTGTTGCTTTGGGAAATAATTGGTTGTGGCGACCCTTTTCCTGGCACATCCGAACCGACTCACAATTAGATAGCCTACGGGGGTTTGCGAGCACAGAGCTTTGGAGCCTCTGCGCCATGGGAGGCAGGTTGAGGGAGGCTTAAAAGTGAGGCTGAAGATTTCGAATAAAGTTTTTTCCTTCGACTGCAGTTACCGACTCCGTGTCGTAATTTTAGCGCTGCGTGTAGCACACCGCTACATGGTCAGTATTTAATTAAAATGTATTTTATGTTAGTTTGTTAGTTTTTGAAATGTAAATCTAAATTTGAAGATTATTGTGATCTTGTACAATCTAAATAAGACGTTGTGGCGGGCGACCCATTTCCTGACACATCCGAACCGGCTCACAATTAGCCAGCGTTCAGGCTAAGGGAGATAGCCTACGGGGGTTTGTGAGTACGTGTCTTTTGCAGCATCCGCGCCCATGGGGGGCGGGTTGAGGGAGGCTTAAAAGCAAGGCTGTTTAGTTCAAATAAAGCTATCTTTGACTGCAGTTTACTGACTGCTTGTAGCACACCGCTACAACGTGTTTTTATCGCTGGCTGTCCAGAGCGGAGGTGCTGAAACGCTTTGTCGCGTGTCTGGAAGAAGTGAAAACATTCCTGGGCAGCAAAGGGCTCACCTTTCCTGAGCTGGAACAGCCAGAGTGGCTGGAAAAGCTACACTTCATGGTAGACATGACAGCGCACCTGAACATGCTGAACACAGCTCTTCAACGGGGTAAGGACGTACAGCCCTGCACATGTTGGAGGATGTTTTGGCATTCGAGCGCAAGTTGACAGTGCTTGCCAGAGATTTACAGAAAGGCACATTGTCTCACTTCCCCAATTTGAGAGAGTTCAAACAAGGTCACGACATGATAAATTCGGAGTATTTACATTCTGCAATCATCGCAATGCAAACATCGTTTGGGAAACGCTTCTGTGAGTTCAGAGAGTTCATTATCCTTCCCTAAGCATCGATCCATCCCTACTGAATACGACTGCATTGTCAGGTGTGAGTCAACCTGAACAAGGATGATAAATATTTTAATTGCCTATTATTTAACGTATATTCATATGTTTTCATTGTTCAGTGAAATAGTCCTTTTATTTTTCAGGTTGACAGCTGGCTGACGTTATTTTTGGTTTGCTGCTGGCGGCAAATTTAAGTTTGGCGTTTTTCATAAATACAAGAAGGACTCAAATAGACGTCGAGTATTTTACTTAAAAGTAACCTTCAACCCAACGTCTTTTTTTCGGAGGTCAAAATGTTTTTGTTGCATGCAGAAATGTAATTTCGTTTTCTCTGCAGGAGTTCATCAATTTCATAAATGCAACACATTATAGTTTGTTTATACATAGCATAAAGGCAAAACAAAACGTTGTATGCAGTGTTATTTCATTTTAAATGTCAAACGGGTTTTGCGGCTCCCAGTGTTTTCTTTTCTGTGGGAAACGGGTCCAAGTGGCTCTTTCAGTGGTAAAGGTTGCTGACCCCTGCCTTAAATGACTACCTGTAAAATTCTGTAAAACTGTACTCCCCTTCATGATTCTTCTATTAGTGGAAACATCGTGACATGGACCTTGTCAAAGTTGGAAATGTTTTCAGTAGTGGGAGAACCTAAAGTTCTTCCATGTTTCTAAAAGATTGCCCCTTTCTTTTTCTTTCTTTTTACAATATTTTTATTCAGAAGAACAAGATTTACAGAGTGCAACACATAGATACATCTCAACATAACTTGTGTACATTCATATATTGTAATAAAATTGATCAAAATGTTATAGCATAACACATAAAGGTATACCACTCTGTAATCAAAAATTTAAAGATAAGTCATATGTCATGAAAGAAATTTTTTATGTAAAAAAAAGTCAACCCCCTACCAACTACCAAAGAAAAAAGCTGATGGATGATAATGGATAATTAGAAAAAAAAAGACATATTCGCTTAAGAAGAGAAGATGAAAATATACATAAAAGTCTGTGCACTGTTAAACTTTATAAATTGGAAAAGTAATTTAGGAAAGGTCCCCAGATATCATAAAAAGATTGTTTCGAATTTAAGACTGAGCAACGGATCTTTTCTAAATTTAAATAAGACATAATATCACGTAGCCATTGAAGATCTGTAGGAGGGGTAGACTCCTTCCATTTAAGCAAGATTGTTCTTCTTGCTAAAAGGGAGGTAAAAACTAAAACTTGTATGTTAGGAGTATTTAAAGTTATATCTTCATTTGCAATAATACCAAACAAGGCAGTAAGGGGATTTGGGTGAAATTGGACCCTAAAAAGTTGTGAGAAGGTATGAAATATTTCCCGCCAAAACTTGCCCCTTAATGTTTTAAATATCCCTGGCCACAGGAGATAGGACGTCCTGCCATCTAAGGAATTCCATAAATTGTAAATAATTAAAGGTCAAACACTAGCCTGAAAAGGGACCTGCTTATGTTGATTTCTATAAGATAAGCAGTCTAAATCCATTCTATTCCCATCCACAAAGCAAGCCATCAGGAAGGAACTCACATGGTCAAAGGGAGAAGGTGCAATCTCTATACAAATAGCATCCGAGGTCAGGATTGAACCTAGGTCACTGCAATAGTGAGACAATTCCCTACACTATCCCTCTTGTGACTTCTCACCAGTCTCATTTCATTTCACTGCCCTACTGAGACCATGGGAACAAGACTTTCCTCTTAGCCTCAGCCACAAGGCTGCCCAGGTCTATATCCGTAACTCTGTCCAGTTGAACCATCCTTGCAATCATTCCAGAAGCATGGTTGGGAAGCACTCCCAATAGGTGTATGCTTGCTGGTCTAGTGCACCATCAGAGCCCGGGAATTAGTTCCACAGATGTGCGAGATTTAAATATTAACAGGTGCTTCAAGGTAATCGACTAAAGGCACTAAACAATGCACTAGGCACCTAAAGAGCACCCATGAATTTGCATGAGGATTAGCATTAGAAATTTGATGCTAGTGACTCTGGGATAAACATGACAGCACAACAGATTAGCAAAGCTATTTTGTTGAGCCGTAAGACAGAGGAGCAGAATTAGGCCATTTGACCAATTGTGTCTGCCCCTCCTTTCCATCATAGCTGATTTATTATACCTCTTAACCCCCATTCTCCTGCTTTTATTTGACACCCTTACATATCGAGTTATGATGAGGAATCTGTAGATCCAAATAGGATTTTGCATTTCTGTGGGAGCTGTCGGGGGAAATGTTATATGCGAACAAAATCCAGCATTCAGTGTCTAAGCAAACTTGTACAGTGTACAACCTTGCAATTGAATTTTGAGCATCCACAGATCTTGAATATTAATGGGAGAAAATCATATTTTAAGGAGAGTTTATTAAGCCCAGTAGTAATTTGAGCCATGTGATTGAAACTAATTATGGTTGTTAATTGTTCATTAATAGGATTTGCAGAAACTTTATGAGAACTCCCACTGCTCTGGGAATCACAGGGTCCATACAAAAATCTCTCATGCTAAATATTGGCAGTACAGTAACTCTCTGGTGCTGGCTGACTGATTTTATGAGGCATTTTGGCTTTTCACTGATTTGGATGGATCATTCATTTTCCTCACTTAATATTGCTAGCTTTGGTTTTTACTGTTAATTTATATTCATAGAATTATAAAGCTATCAGTAAAGAAACAGGTGCTTCAGCCCACCTTGTCCATGTTGTCCAAGATGCTTTCCTGAGCTATTTCCCATTTGGTCCATGCTCACCTGATTTTCCTTGCCATGAGCCTACCCAAATATCTTTTCAATGTTGTGATTGTACTACTAACATTTGGGAAAACCAGCCCACAGGACCCCTTCAAACCTTTCCCTCCTCACCTTAAACCTGTGGACTCTAGTTTTAGACTCCTTGATCATTGAGCAAGTTACGGTCCAGTCTATGCTTGCGGGCACGGACTGGTGGGCCAGTTGTGGGAATGTGGTTCCCAGACCCCATGTTTTATGACTGTAGTGGAGAATGTGGGCTTGGTGGGGTTTGGAAATTCACCCAGCAGTTGAGTAAAATCATGCGCATGTACTTGACAAAGTCATTGGCGCAGGATAATGACCCAAAGTCCTTGATGTCCACCAACTGGCAGTTCTTAAGATCATCTAGTAGTTCTTGGGCACACAGGATATCTGTACTGAGCAGAGGTCTAGCCACTTTAACCAGGGCAAAGTCCTATGTCTATCATCTCTGACTAAAACAGAGCATCATCTGTCATGCCCCATAAGTCTGGATCTTGCTAACATTGGTGGTCTCCAGCAAGGCTTCATTGCTCTTTACCTTTTCAACCATAGGCAATGCTGGCAGCACACTCACTTGAGCACCGGCGTCAAACAGGAAGCATGATCCTGAAAGGGTGTCCATAATGAACTGTAGATGACTGTTACAGTTAGAAACCAAGGTGTTCACAAATTTCTGATGCCCCAATGTTCTGGCACTGTCAAAACGGCAAAGGGGTGATCACTTGCTAATGTTCATACCAAAGTGAGCGGGGTAAAAGCACTGACCCAACATCGAATGTTTCGCAGCTGTGGGCATTCTTATATTGGGGGGCTTACTGACCAGGCTCATTGAGGTAGAGACAGGAGGAGGAATGATGCACCACTGCCCAGCTGAGTATAGATGTTCAGCCATTTTAGCAAGCTTTCTATAGTCCTTCATGGGTGCATTAAGGAGAGCTATGTGAACTTGATCGGGCATTTGCTGCATGAAGAGTTGTTTAAAAGTAAAACAAGGATGGTAATTTCCCAGGGGAGCCTGCATGTGGGCCATTAGCTCCAAAGGCCTAGTGCCTCTGAGGCAGAGCAAGAAGAGGAACTGTTTAGCATGCTCAGACTCCAGCAGTCCTAAAGTCTGTAAAAAGTGAGTTTTCAGCGATTGGTATTCATTATGTTCAAACAGTGTTCTAGTAGACTCACCACTCTCACAGTTGTGGAGATTCCGAGCAACACTACAACATAGTATAATTTGGTGTTGTTGACGGAGACCTCACAGCACGAATTGGGCCTCGGCTTACACAAACCAAGGAACTGCATTTTTCTCCCAAAACTCGGGCAGTCTCAAAGCAGCTGCGGTGGCCGACATGTTCAATAACTCTGGAATCGTCCTAGAGCATCAGGATCACCAATGTAGGGTTTTGCAAATAAAATGACATGAGGCATTTTATGTTTAAGAAAAAAATGCTCAACTCAAAGAGTAGATGTTGGACAGAGTAGATGTGGAAAGGCTGTTTCCCTTGGTGGGTGAGTCCAGGACAAGAGGTCACAGTCTTAGAATTAGAGGGTACCCATTTAAAACAGAGATGAGGAGAAATTTTTTTAGCCTGAGGGTCGTGGATTTATGGAATTCATTGCCACATACAACTGTGGAGGCCCAATCATTGAGGGTTTTTAAGGAGGAGATTGACAGGTATCTAATTAGTCAGGGTATCAAGGGATATGGGAAAAAATCTGAAAATTGGAACCAGACGAGAGAATAGTTTAGCTCATGGTGGGGTGGCAGAGTAGACTCAATGGGTCGAATGGCCTACTTATGCTTCTTTGTCTTGTGATCTAGTGTCTTGTGATCTCATTTAATGAACTCCAAAAAACTGAACACAAAGCACGGCAAAAGCCCTTTATGTAATTATGTCATCACATCAGACCACCTCTTAAAGTGAAATCCCAACTCAATGTTGGGGATTGTGAATTCTGTGTATTTCCACCGATTACGTTACCTTACAATGGATTAAAAATCTACAAATTCTGGTATTTCTGAAATAAAGAGAAAATTAGAAGGAGGATGAGAGGTGACTTGACAGTGATGTAGAAGTTGCAGAGACAGAATGGACAGCCTGTGCCTTTTTCCCAGGGTGGTAATGGCCAATATTCTTTAAAGGTGAGTGGAGGAAGTTATAGGGGAGATATCAGACTCTGTGTAAAGTGTTAGGTGTCTGGAATACACTGTTGTGAGTGCAGAGGCTGGCACAATAAGGACATTTAAGAGACTTTTAGTAGGTTATCTATATATATTTTTTTCCTTTGATGTGTTTCAGTTGATATTTGTGGAGAGTTAAATCTCTCCACTTGATTTCTGATCAAAGGATGCACCAACCTAACCGGAATCTGGTGCTGGAAGGTGGGTGGTGTTCAGAGGAAGTTAGGCTCCGTGGAAGTTGCTAACAATCTACATTTGACATTCATCCTCTGAGCAGATGTCAGAGCTGCCTTGAGATGTTACAGTCAGTAAGTGCCATCTTTCTTTTCCCTGCTTTTGATTCTATGGCAGCTGCAGCGATGCTGAACTACCATCTTGTCCTTAGATTTTAAAGCTGCTGTTTTCATCTGTAGTCCAACAGGTCAGAGGGCAATCCAAAGATGTGTCACATCTGTTCCTGACTGATGTGTTCCAGCCGCAGAAAACAGTGATCACTCCTACCAGATCAGAATCAGGTTTATAATCACCGGCATTTGTTAACTTAGCAGCAGCAGCAATCCATAATATAGAAGAAAACAAACAAGTAAGTAATAGTATGTGTATATTGAATAGATTAAAAATCATGCAGAAAACAGAAATAATGTATATTTAAAAAGTGAGGTAGTGTTCAAGGGTTCAATGTCCATTTAGGAATCGGATGGCAGATGGGAAGAAGCTGTTCCTGAATTGCTGAGTGTGTGCCTTCAGACTTCTGTACCTCCTACCTGATGGTAACAGTGAGAAAAGAGCGTGTCCTGGATGCTGGAGGTCCTTAATAATGAAAGCTGCCTTTCTGAGACACCACATCAGGATCCTGTGTAGATTCAGGAAAATACTAACTCTACTGCATAAAAATGTGAAAGGTGCCTGTGAAATGCAAGAGATTTAATTCCCACAAGCTGATAACTGCGAATAACTTCACAGATTTCACTCCCCAGTTCCCTGGCTGCTCTCCCTTTATCTTTCAACAGCCCAGAGAACTTGCTCAGTAAAATGGCAGAGTGGCCCCTGGGGAAATTGGTTACAATGCATGATATTAGCATAGGGGAACTCTTATACTAAAGTAAAAAAGCGTCATCCAGTGAGATTCAACTTAGAAGAGGGTTCCCATCAAGCTAGATTTAAGAGCGTTGCTTTAAAATAGGCTGTGTTTTCTTTCCCAGTGATTGCCTCTGGGCTACGTGGTTTCTTCCAGTGTAATCTCATGCACAGTCCTTCACTGGGAGCTTGGCTCCCAACACATAGTATTGCCTACTGCAGTGCAACACCAAGGCTGCCCAAGCTAAATCCCAGCATGAGGGCTGGTGCTGGAAGTTCAAATTCAAAGCGCAAAGTTCAAATTGAATTTAATATTAAAGTACATAATGCTACCGTATACTACCCTGAGATTCATTTTCTTGCAGGCATTTCCACAGCAAACTGCAAAAGAAATTTACAAAAAAAAACACACTTCAGCAGACGGAGTCTGACAAACAACCAATGTGCAAAAGAAGACAAACTGTACAAGTAAATATAATGTGGAGAGCATGAGTTGCAAAGAGCCCTTGAAAGTGAGTCTGTAAGTCAGGGAATCAGTTAGAGTGGGTAGGAGTGCAGTTACCCACGCTGCTTTAGGAGCATGATGGTTGTAGGGTAATAACTTTGGTGTGGGACCTATTGGTACTCCTGCCCAATGGTAGCAGAGAGGAGAGGACATTGTCTTGATGGTGGTGGGGCTTTGCTTTCTTGTGGTAGTGTTCCATGTAAATGTACTCAGTAGTGGGAGGGTTTTTCTGTGATGGACTGGGCTGTATTCACCACATTTTGTAGCCTTTTTCATCTTGGGCTTTGGTGTTTCCACCAGTTAGGACACTCTCCACTGTGCGACTATAGAAGTCTGTCAGGGTTTTAGATTGCATGCTGAATCTATGCAAACTTCGAAGAAAATAGAGCTGCTGTTGTGCCTTCTTTGTGAGTCCACTTACCAGCTGGTCTCAGGACCAATCCTTTGATATATTAACACCAAGGAATCTAAATCCAGTCAGCCTCCTCACCTCTGATCCCCTTATATGGACTGACTCTTGGTCCTCCTGCTTCTTCCTCCTGTGGTTGATAATCAGCTCCTTGGTTTTGCTGACGGTGAGTGAGCGATTGTTGTTGTGGCACCAGTTTTTCTATCTCCCACTCGCTGTATATGCCGATTTATCACCATTTTTGTTTTCTCAGCGGAAGTGATGTCTCTATGCGGTGCCCAACATATCACTGAGGACTGCTGGCTTTTGCTGGGAGACTACGTAACAGTGTGAAGGATGGAGCAAATATTTCTGAATGAATATGACAACCAAACCAGAAAATAAATAAGGAGGACAATGAGAATCATCAAGAAGCAGTAACTTGTGGATACTGGGGGCTAATTTCTTTCTCAATTTTGAGCAAAGCACAGCAGCTATTTACAATTTTATAAAATATCTTCTCCAGATTATGCTTTTATAAAATATCTCCTCCTGCAGAAGTTGCTAGGAAATATTGGCAGCTCCAGAAATTCCTGCTCTTTCTCACCACGTGCCATCAAGCTCATGATTCTAATTCAAACACAATTTATGAGGTTGATGGCCAAACTTTATGGGTGATTGCCTGGTTTTCAAATCTGGACCCCTGACAGAGTCAAAAGACAAAGTGCAAACTGTTGTAATACCCCAGTGGGAATCCTAATCATTGAACCTGCACTGGAGCACAGGAGCAGTAAATCAGTCACACAAATACAGAAGAGTAGTTGTGATAGCAAAGGATAATTAAAAGATAATTTATTTTCCATCTTAATCAACCATGTTGGATCTTATATAAATTGTATAAAGGATTTTGTAGTATTTTTAAGTGATTGCTCTTTTTAAATTTTTTTGTATATTTTTTAAAATAGAATTTAGGATGGTACAGTACAGTAACGGAGCTTGTACCAACCCTTTAACCTACTCTAAAATCAATCCCACCCTTCTCTCCCACATAGACCTCCATTTTTCTTTCATCCACGTGCCTATCTAAGAGTCTCTTAAATGATGCTACTGCATCTGCCACCACCACCACCAGTATCTTTGGCAGTGTGTTCCACAAACCTACCTCTGATATCCCTCTTTCCTCCAAACATCTTAAAATCATGTCTCCCTGTATCACTTATCTTCACCACCAGGAATATGTCTCTGGAAGTCCACTCCATCTATGCCTCTTATCATCTGGTACCACCTCCATCAAGTCACCTCTCATCCTCCTTCACTCCAAAGGAAAAATCCTAGCTCGCTCGGCCTATCCTCACAAAGCATGCTCTCTAATCCACACACCATCGTCTCTAAAGCTTCCACACCCTTCCAAGTTAACTGGTGCGATTTATAAACTTTAACATTGTGCCAAATTAAGTATAATGCAGGGATGATCAGAACTGAACACAATACTCCAAGTGCGGTCTATCCAGAGTTTCATAGAGCTGCAACATTACTTTGTGGCTCTTGAGCTCAATCCCCTGACTATTGAAGGCCAACACACCACCCTCTTAACTTGCGTGGTGCCATTTATTCAATACTTTCATAGAATGTATTTGACATTCTCCGATTCCTTTATATTATTTATTAATTTAAGTAGAGGAGTGGAGTTAATGACATTAATGACTTTATTCAATATAATAGAATAGCCCAGCTTTGTTTAGTTTAGTTTTGGTTTTGCTTAGTTTATTTTACTTTGTTTTTGATTTTTCATTTGAGGTTTTTTTTCCATCTTTTTATTTCTTTGTATCTTGTCTATACTAAGAGTTTGGGAGGTCAATTATATTGGTGTTACCTATAGTTTCTACTTGTGTGTTAATTACCAATAACATACTCCCACTCCCTTTGTATTATTATGACCATTATGTATTTGTTTTTGAAAATTTAATAAAAAGATTGAAAAAGAAAGGAAGAACTTGCGTGGCAACTTTGAGGGATGTATGAATGTGGACTCCAAGAGTCCTCTGTTCCTTCATACAATTAAGAGTCCTATCATCAACCCTGTATTCTGTCTTCAGTTTAATCTTCCAAAGTATGGCTTCATACTTTTCTGGATTGATCTCTATCTGCCACTTCTCCACCCAGCTCTACATCCTACCAATGTCCCCTTGTAACCTACGGCAACATTCTACCCTCTTCACAGCACCAGCAGCCTTCATGTCATTTGCAGATTTACAAAACCTCCTCACTTCCTTATCCAAATCATTTACAAAGAGTAAGGGTCCCAGAACAGATCCATCACTGGTCACCGACCTCCAGGCAGAACATACTCCATCTGCAAATCACCCTCTGTCCTCTGTGGACAACCCAATTCTGAATCCACACAGTTAAGTTCCCATTCTTCTGATCTGCATATTTTTGTATGTTGCTAAAATATCAGGAATGCAATTTATCTTCTGACAAAAATGTCTTGGGTCATTTTGCATAGATGCACTGGCAGCAGGTTGATATTGAGAGGGCTGGGAAGGTGAGGCCGGACGATGGCATTATGTCCATCGGTGGAATGTGCTGGACCAACATTCCTTCCAAAACATCCTGACTTCCACAACTTACACATCAATCATAGTTTTGAATGTTTTTTTTTTGTTTTCATTCCAAACAACCATTAAAGAAGGGCATTTTTGTCAGTTACAAGCAACTATTCCCAACCTAAGTTATATTGCTAACATTCAGCTATTAGACAATCTTCTTCTCCCTCCAATTCAAACATTGGGCTCCATGATAAAAAGAAATACCTGATGGACGTAGAATGAAGGTGATTGTTCCATATAGTCCCAGAGAGTGACTTCTTTATATTTAGGGTGGCACTGTAGCACAGTGGTCAGTGCAGTGCCAGTTGTAGGATCAGGGTTCAATTCCCACCACTGTGTGTAAGGACTTTGTACATTTTCCCCGTGACCACGTGGATTTCTTTCAAGTGTTTTGGTTCTTTACCTTACCTCCGTGGGTGGAGGTAATTTTTAATGAAATTTTTGGTAGAAACATGACCTGCTGACTTCATTCTCTTGAATCCATTGAAGTGTTCTATGATTGATTGTTACCTTTATACATGAAACTTAATGGATCCCTCTGATTTTCACACAAGGGATTAATTGTAGTTAAGCCCACCTGCTTGGTATTATTATAATCATTTAATTTCGTACATTATCAGTTACATCTAATAGTGAGGCACTGAGAGCAGAAGATTAGTCATGCTTTCTCCTCTTGGCGGTTGAAAACTGTTCCCTTTGTAACAGGAGAGGTGTTGTTCAAGGAACAACAAGAGACTTTGATAATTGAATTTTGTAATTTAACCAAGACAATCATGCAAACACATCAGGATGTCCAATAAATAATATGAATTATACTTCACACCTGATTACCCAACTAGCACCTTAGTAATATTTGCATCATGCAAAATGAACTGAAGCTTACCATTAGTTATGATGAAATTTTGTTTCTCTTCTCTATTTTAACATTGATTGGGATAGAAATGTCATATGTAGCCACAAGCAAACATAAAACCATATATTGTCAATTATTATGATAGGAAGGCCTGTCCAAATTAAATATACATTCAGGACTCCATTAAGCTCAAAAAACTAAAACGATCTAGTCTTTTATGCATCTTGTTGACAGAAACTTCCATACTTAATAACCACAGGTGTTGCACGTGACTTTCTGCAGCCACCCAATGGAAGATCTTTCTCACCAATAATGTTTATCGGGAAATGTTCCTGTGTTGCAGATATTCTCCACTCTGTCCACCACGCTAATTATTTCCCCACTACTCTTCATCATATTCATGACCAGTCCAGAAAAACTATAATTCTATGTACTAATAGTTCGCCCCAGCATCATGCCTAATTTTTGTTCAGTGTTAAACTTTAATTACATAATTGTGAATCGCACCAATTAATTAATTTGTGGCAGTCTTACTTGTCACATTAACTATGTACTTTTTTCAGGTTAACTCTAATTAAATTTAATGTTAATTTAGAAAAAAATCTGAAGACTTGAGTAGAAGCAGAACCGATCCTGAGAGGATCAGAGGCAAGTGCAAAATCTAGGTGTAGTTAGTGGTAGCTTGGTGATATTTGGTAAGTCCCAGGGCCATGGAGCCACAGAGAGTTGTACAGCACAGAAACATGTCAACTGCTGATTTCACCTCTGGTGATTTGGTTGGTTGAAACCATGTTTCATGCCGATCTACAATAATTCCACCTGCCTACATTAAGTTCATAGACTGCTACATTTTGCCTGTCTAAGTGTCTCTTAAACTTAAAGATTGTACCTGATTCCACCACCTCATCTAGCAACTCCCAACAGATATCAATCACCAGCTGTGAGGAAACTTGCTACTTGAATCCCTTTCAAAATTCCTTCCTTCTCCTTAAAACTGATGCTCTCCTATTTTTGATACCTCTGCCAAGGGAAAAACAATATGACTATCTACCTCATATGTGCTTCTTACGTTATAAATAAGTACTTTGGGTTAACTCTAATTAAATTTAATGTTAATTTAGAAAAGAAATCTGAAGACTTGAGTAGAAGCCTTCAGATTATCCTAAGAGGACCAGAGGCACATACAATATATAGGCATAGTTAATGGTAGCTTGGTGATGCTTGGAAAGTCCCAGAATCTATCAATATGGCCTTCAACCTCCTACAATCTAAGGGACACAACCCCAGCCTCTCTAGTGCAGGCAACAAACAATGAATCCCCTCTGAACTTTTTCCAGCACAATCATATCCTTCTTATATTGTGATGATGAAAACTGCATGAAATAATCCAAGAGTCTTCTTACCAGGATTTTGTAAAGTTGCAACATACTGTAACATTCCAACTTTTATATTCTATGTCCCAAGCTTTGAAGGCAAGGAAGCCCTATGACTTCTTCAACACAATATCAACCATGTTGCCAACTTTCAGGGATCTGTGGATTTCAACCTGAATCTCCCCCTGTTCATTAATAACCCTTAGCACCATTCAATATACAGTATATTGCATTACTTTATAAAGTTTATATTGTATATATTGACCATGATGAGGGTCTCAGCTCAAAACATCAACTCTTTATTCCTCTCCATAGATGTTGCCTGGTCTGCTGACTCCCTCCAACATTTTGTGTGTGTTAGTGTACCACTATTTGACTTCTCAAAAGAGCATAATCTTGTACCGGTCAGGATTATCGTCCATTTCCCAATGCTTTGCCCAACTTTTCATCTTATTTATATCCTGCTGTAGCCTTACACAACTTTTTTCCATATCCACAACACAGCCGAATTAATAATAAAACTTACTACATTCACTTCCATTGTGTTAATTTACTGCATATCATAAGCAACAGGTGATCCGCAAAGGTCCCAGTATTGATTTGTATGGTATACCAAATATCAAAGGTCCAAACACTGATCCTTGCTGAACACTAAAGGAAAGATGGAGAATGTTCTCCATTCTGAAAGAATGATGGAGATGGAAGAATGATGGAGATCATTCTGAAAGAATGATGGAATGAAGAAAGATGGAGAATGTTCTCCAAATCTGAAGAAGCCTGCTGTATTCGTATTGCCTAGACATATAACGTGGCAACCAGACTGAACACAATACAACAAGAGTACAACCAGAGTTCTATAGAAACATTACCTGATAGGTCATGAACTCAGTCCCCTGACTAATGAAGACCAACACATCATGCACCTTCTTAATCACCCTGTCAGCTTGCATGGCAACTTTGAGGATCTATGGATGTGGATTCCAAAATCCCTGTTTTTTCAAATTGTTGAGAATTTTGCCATTAACCCTGGATTAGGCCTTCATGTTCAACCTTTCCTGGATTGAACTTCAACTGCCTCTTCTCAGCCCAGCTCTGCATCCTATCGATCTCCCATTGCAACTTATGACAACCTTCTACACTATTCACAACACCACCTACCTTTGTGTCATCTGGAAGCGTACTGACCCACCCTTCCGCTTCCCCATCCAAGTCAATCACAAAAGTCAGAAGCAGCAGGGGTCCCAGAACAGATTCCTGCAGAACACCATTGGTCACTGACATCCAGGTAAAATATGCTCCATCTACTACCAGTTTCTCCCTTCTGTGTGCAAGCCAGTTTTGAATCCACACAGCCATGTTCCCTGGATCCCATGCTACATGCATGAGCCTACCATTAGGAACCTTACTAAAATCCATATAGACTACATCCACTGCTCTGCCTTCATCAATATGCTTTGTCACTTCCTCAAATAATTCAATCAAGCTGGTGAGGCATGGCCCGCCCTTCACAAAGGTGTGCTGCATATCCCTAATGAGACTATGCTTCCCCAAATGCTTGTTTGCAGTAATCCTCTCCAATCCTCTTCCGGTGGCTACCAATTTAAATTTTACATCCCTTTCCTATTCTGTCATGTCAGTCCATGACCTCCTCTACTGCCAGGATGAGCCCAGACTCAGGCTAGAGGAGCAACACCTTACATTCCATCTGGTTAGCCTTCAACCTGATGGCATGGACATTGATGGTTTGAACTTCCGATAATTACCTCTTCACCATTCCCTGTTTCCATTTCCCTCTCCTTCCCTGCCCATCACCTCCCTCTGTGCTCCTCCCCTTTCCCTTTCTTCCATGGTCTTCTGTGCTCTCCTGTCAGATTCCCCCTTCTCCAGTCCCTTATCTCTTTCACCAATCAACTTCCCAGCTCTTTACTTCACCTCCTCCCCCTCCCCCAGTTTAGCCTCTCACCTGTCACCTTGTACTTCTCCCACCTTCTTACTCCGACCTTCCCTTCCAGCCCTGATGTAGGGTCTCAGCCCAAAATGTCGACTGTTTACTCTTTCCCTTACTTGGTGCCTGGCCTGCTGAGTTCCTCCAGCATTTTGTGTGTGTTGCTTTGGATTTCCAGCATCTGCAGATTTTCTTGCGTTTGAAAATAAAAATGCCTTAAAGATTTCCTCTCAGTCTTCTTGAAAGCATGTAGCACATTCTTCACCCAAGGGAAACCTAAGTCCAGAAGTCCTTAAAGTGGAGAAGGAGTATTTGGAAAAGCACTAACAATTCAGGTCTCCAAAGGAGAGTGGAAAAAACAGAGCACACAAAACTGCCCATCCACTCCCCTGTGTCTGAGTTTCAGTACACCTCATCAGTCACTTCCGAATCCACAGGAGTGGTGTGGAAAGAAGTCTTTCTTTACCCCCTAGAGATGGTCAAAGTTCAAATTTCAGTAATACGTATATACATGTCAGCTTATACTTCCTGGAAGATCATTTTCTTCCAGGTATTTAAAGAAGTAGCAAAAAGAGATTGAATTTGAACTTATTTAAATCCTACATCCATCCTACAATGTGAGGAAGTAAAAGTCTTTGTACTATGACTCTGTCGCAATGTGAATTTAAAAGTCTGATGACGTAGAAAGAAGCTCCCCCGTAGCCTGTTGGTCCTGGCTTTAATGCTGGAACACTGATCGCCAGACGAATCAGCTGAAACAGTTTATGGTTGGGGTGAGTGGTGTCCCAGTGATCTTCCAGGGCTTCTTATGCACCTGCTGCTGTAAATGTGGGGGGAAGTTTCTGCTAAGTTTATGTCAGGGAGTGGGATAAGGCTAAAGGAAATCGCCTCAGAGTTTGACTGTGCCTTAATAAATTCAGCCAGTAGAGGGAGCAATACTGTTGCAGTTGTGATGGCTGTTGGTCCTTAGGATAGACACTGAAATGAGACTGCAGAAGAATGTGCTGAATTTTATGCATCAATCAGCTGTGCAAATGGTACAGACGGCATAAATATGAATCATAACATTATATTTGTATATGATGTCATATTGTGGTTGCTGACAGCAGATTTATTACCGTTAGATATAACCAAGCAAATTTCAATCTCAGCAATGACATTTGTTTTACCATATCAGGGCCTCGACTTGCATAGTATCACTTGCTGAAGCCTCTAGTGTGTGGTGTTAGAATGGGAGAAATGTTCTTTCAAACCATTAAGGGAAATATTTCAGTGCCAATGACTAATTTCAGATTGATTCTGTAACTCTGAGACATAGTACACCATTTTTACAAAATAAGTTTCTATCTAGACATGATTAATATGTCACAATGTATCCAAGATATGTTATGTCCTTGTTCTTTCTGAAAATAATATCTCCACGGTCCACACTAGAATCCACAGATTATTTTCAGTAATTCTGCATTTCAGACTCCAGCTTCTGGACCCCATTATGTCATGCATCAGTTATCCTTCATTACCTCTTCACCTGTGCAGTCAGCTCATCCAAGGCTGCCAATAAATGAAAGTGATTTGCAATATAAGATGAAATGGGCGTGGAATGGACAGTGGTTATTGGTCCAGAGACAAATTAGAGACACGAATCGGATCATGGGTTCTTCATTGCTGACCATTTATGGTGTTCTGAACTCTGTTGCTAAACAACTCGCAAAATGTTCAATACTATGATGCAACAATCTGAAGAGACGGCTCACTTACCTTTTCAAGCAGTCAGCTGTAGGTCACTTTCGCTTGGATAACAGAATATGTGGCTTATTCTTAAAGAAGAGAAAGAGGTTAAGAAATATGCATGAAAAAAAAATGAGGACCTGAAATGTCTCCTGTGGTTTACCATTCATATTGTTTCTGTCCGTGTAGACAGGCATTTATCCTGTAAATATTGTCAGCAAGACTCAGTCTCGGAGCTTCCAAAGTGAGATTTAAACTAAATCAAGTCCTGTGTCAGTGAGTTGAGAGTAAACTATGGACCGTCGTTTCAGTGTTAGCATGCTGCAATGCTAGAAGTGCGGCCTTTGAGATGAGATGTTGAACTCCTGCAAGTGGTGTTACAAGATCCCTTCCAAAGATATGAATGACAGAAAACAGCTGCAATTGGGTGGTAGACATTAAGGCACGTTACATTGTTTTTCTTAGGTACCGGGGATGATAGTGGTCTTTTTGAAGCAAGTTGAAACTCAGATTGAAGGATGGAGAGGTTGAAAATGTCAGCAAAAACCCCTGCCAGCTGATCTGAGGCAGGTTCAATATTGTCACTTAAAGTAAAATTGGATAGGTAAATGAACAGGAAAGGAATGGAGGGTTATGGGCTAAGTGCAGGTTGGTGGGACTAGGTGAGTGTAAGCGTTCAGCATGGACTAGAAGGGCCGAGATGGCCTGTTTCCATGCTGTAATTGTTATATGATTATATGGTTATATAATTATCACTATCGTAATATATACTCAGTGGCCACTTTATTAGGTACACCCGTACACTATTTTCTCATTTATTTTCTAGTAACCTAGTCTTTCAACCAGACATCAGTTGGAATGGGGGAGTAAACAAGAGCAACTGGGAGACATATACGTGGTCACACATAAGTTCCACATAGGTTTCACGCAAGATCACGGCACTTCCAAATTTGTTCTGTGTTACACTTTTACATGAGTGGCGGTCCCTCACCTCCATTTCACTATGCCAAAGCATGTGAATCTGAAGAGAAAGAAGAAGCTGTCATCTCTTTCAATACCAGGCAAGGTCCTCACGTGGAATATCTTGTCTCAGAGACTGTGCAGTCTAACGCATCGAGAAGAACAATCTTGTCATCACAATAGTGTGCCTATTGTCTCTTAGCACTTCTGAATTTCTGCATGATAAGGCTTTCTCCTGATCAGCGGGCCTTGACTCTGTATTTGACAATCTCCTCCATTAGCATCTGATTGTGCGCACAGACTTTGTAAGTTTGAAAATTTTTTAAGGTGCTTGTTTGACATCGCAGAGTCTTAGGGAGTCATGGAGTCAAGCAGCACAGAGGTGGACTCTTTCGCCAACACACGCATGATGATCTTTTAGTCCACCCACACAAACTTCACTTGCCTGCGTTAGAATGGTATCCTTCAATGCCTCTCCTATTTCAATACCTCTTTAAATGCATCAGTAATGGTAACTATACTGTATTTAATATTTTGGTCATATTTGAGTGATATTTTAAGTATGTTGTTTGATTAAGCATTCTATGTTTGTTTAATTAATTCATTACAGGTTGTATGTAAGAATTATGTGAAAGGCTTATGCCATCATGCCAACACGTCGTATGCATGCGCCTCACTAAGTAGATATGTTATCCTGGCTCCCATGTTTTTCTTCAGAGTAGTTTCTGAAGCTACCAAACATGACAGTAACTGATTCCGGCACATCCTCTGGCAGACCCTTCCAGATGCGAAACATTGACAGTGCAAAAAGAAACATACTTTTCAGGCCTCCTTGAAAACTCCTTCCTCTCACTTTAAGTGCATGCTTTCTTGCTTTTGACATCCCTAACATGGATATGATTCTAACTATCACTACTTCTTCTAATTGTATATACTTCTGTCACTATTCAGCCTCTTTCATTGAGGGTAAAGAAGCCTAAGCTATGCAAGAAAAAGCCTCCAATTCAGACATTACCCTGGTGAATCTCCAATGCGTTTCCCCCAAGGGAAGCAATTCCTTCCCATAATGTGGTGGCCAGAATCACAGACAATACTCCAGGTATGTTGTAAGCAGTATACTGTAAAGTTGTAACAAAACATCCCAAGTCTTGACCTTCTTCAAACATGCCATGGATCATCTTCAACTCCTATCGACTTGTGTTACCGCATTCCTGGAACAAAGGACTTAGACCCCAGCGCCTTTCTGTTCATTAACATTCACTATATATGTATATACTATAAATACCCTATCCCTTTTTGATTTCCCAAAATGAATGATATGCGACTTTCATCTTTTGACAGCTGCACGAAATGGCACATTAACAGCACAGTCTGATGCCAACAAGAACCTGAGCCCACTAAAAAAACTGGCTTTGTTTCGCTCCTGGATTACTTCTCACTGCTGCCTTCAGGATGAAGGTACAGGAGCATCAGGATTCTCATCAACAGGTTTGTGTATAGTTACGCATTACCCTTCAACCATCAGTCTTTTGAACCCCAGGGGATAACTTCACTCAGTTCCAATTACCTCATCACTGAACTGTTCCCACAACCTATGCACTTATTTTCAAGGGCTCTTCCTCTCATGTTCTCAAGATTTATAGCTTATCTATTTATTATTATTATTTAGTTTTTTCTTGTGTATTTGCGCAGTTTGTCATCTTTTGCACATTGATTGTTTGTCCACCTTGTAGGTGCAGTTTTTCATTGATTCTGATATGATTATCCGACTTATAAAGTTTGCCCACAAGAAAATGAATCTCAGGGTTGTAGATGGTGACATACACGTACTTTGATAATAAATTTACTTTGAACTTTAAACTTTGGTTTTCAAGGTAAATGCTAAATCTCTCTAGAATTCTGTGGCTGATTTTTTGGATGTATAAGGTCTGTGCAGTTTCTTCTATCTTATTATCTTAGACCCATTTGGAAGAATTACGTCTTGCATGAGCACTGAGGCGTTCAACTTTTGGTATCACTGCCTTTTCTTTTTTTTTGCAGAAGTTACGGGCTCTCCAGTCTGACTTTAACAATACAGATTTTCCCAGTAGTTAGCTTTAAAGGGACAGTTGTATTTAACAACTAAGATGTACGACCTTTAACCCACTTAACAATGTCACAATGTATTTTCTTCATTATAAATAACTACACTTCAGAATTACTTAGTGGCTGGAAAGTGCCTAGAGCACATATTCTTCTTTTTAGATCTGGCTTGTTTTGCAGTTATGTTCAATCACCTCCTCTTGCTTCTCAGTGCAATAACTTGCTGTTTAAATATGTTGAAACTTAAGATTTCGATCCATTCTTTCCAGCCAGACTTTTTTTTCTAATGAAACAAATTAATTACTAGAAACAGCTCATTAGAAAAGCCCATATTACACAATATTACAATTTAAATTCTTCTTAGCATCTAACGATTATGAGACCAAAAGAATAACCTCAGAGCCATCACAAAAGTAACCTCTGTACAATAATTCTGAACAAAACAATAGTAGACATAACACCTTTCCACCAATATTACTGGTCATAGTAATCCTGTTGCTACCAACAACAACGTTTCTGTTGCTGAGAAATAGGCAACTCCTACCAATAAATGCTTCATTTACCTTGCAACACACTTCCAGTTTCAAGCCTTAATGAAACATTGCTTAGGACTGTATCACAAATGTTTTTCTCCTGTCTTAAAGCCAAATAAATGAATAAATATTTGCTTTTTTGTCGTAAGTACATTGAAACATGCGCCATTTTGCCTCAGAAACCAACACAGTCTGAGAATGTTCTGGGGGTCACCATGATTCCAGTACCAACATAGCATGCCCACAGCTTACCGACCCTAGCCCGTATGTCTTTGGAATGTGAGAGGAAGCTGGAGCACTCAGAGGAAACCCACGAGGACATAGTGAGAACAGATGGCGGCAGGAATTGAACCCCGGCCACTGGCACTGTAATAACATTAAGCTAACTGCTATGCTACCATCCCAACCCAAATAAAAGTGTCCATTTATGTAATAGCGTTCACACCCTTTCCATATTTACCAAAAGGTGTTACAGATAATAGTATACTTTCCTCATACTTAACAGCCACCATTCCTGGCATATTTTGTGTAATTATTGCCTCCTTACCTAAGAAAAGTTAGACTTGTTCTGAAGGGATTAAAGTAAGGACTCAGCAAATGAATTTTGGGATGATAGTGATGTTGCGCAAGGTGACAGCTATCAACCAGATCTATAGTTGCTAGCATAGTGAAGAAAGGTAATGTAGAAGATTTTGACAGGGCTGAACAGACCGGATGTAGGAAGAATGCTTTCCTTGACTGAGCTACAGGCCATTGTGTCCCAGTCTTGAGATATGGGGTGAACATTTAGGACCAAAGTTAGGAGAAATATTTTCAATGAGAGGGTAGTGAAGCTGTAGGATTCTTGATCACAAAGTCTGGTGGAGGCAAAGTGCTAGATGTGTTTGAGATGGAAATAGGTGAATTTCTGAACACAAAAATGCATGAGAAGATGTGGGGAGATGACTGGAATATGATAATGGAAAATAAAGGATTCAGCCATGCCCGCTTTGATTTGCTCAAAGGGCCTATTTTCTGAATTCCTTTAGTCTGTAATCTCTACTGGATGTCCAAGTAGCAAAAAGAACAAAGTTAGACCAATATCAATGAAGATCAAAATGAGTGTAGCTGCATCCAGTACAAATTGAATAACTGCCAATTGGAGATCTTTTCACCACTGTGTCTCTGCCTCCGATATCTTTGATTTGTAATCTCTGGGGTCTTTCAAGAAGACTGGATTCAACCTTAGAATATCACAGAAGGACTCAAATGATGGGACCTACAGTACACGTTCCCTTTCTCACTTTGTCGTGTTTTTGCATGGCAGCTCGTAGAAGGCAAGGCTACAACCATGCATGGAACTGAGAATGCACCTTCCATCCAGACCCGAACCGAGAAGCTCCAGCCACCCCCTTCCCGCTGGTCCAAGCTTGGCCTTCCCCGCCCATACCAAAACAAAGAAAAAAAGGTCACAAATGCTCCAGGTTTCTGCACTCCTGCTGTTGCAGTCAGGAAGCTTGCAGCTGGTGTTTGCTGTGCCGACACCAATGGGTGCAAGTGTGCAGCCTGCACTGCAGGAGTGGTGTGGTATTGGTAAGAATTGCACAGGCAGTTGGGCTTCCACTCCACATCATGTTTATTTCATTATGCTCCAGTCAGCAGAGGCAGAAAAACAAAAAAAAAGTTGGCCTTCAGTCTTTGAATTCTGATGTTCAAACATCAGCAAATTATTTTTGGCATTGTATTAGTTCAGCTGCAGTTGACGCCAAATTGAGGAGGAATTCCAAGAACAAGAGAAAGGTCTTTCAGGCAAATGTACTGTGTTTTTAAAATAATGCAGTAGTGGTTTAAGTTTTCTAGGTAATAAATAATTCAGTAGAACAAAAACAATCATTTCTAATATCTATTGAATTGCAGAGTAGTCTGGCAGCCTTCACTTTCAGGGGAGACTGTTGTAATTTTAAAGAAAGTGTGTTTTCATGCAAGGAAGAAGTGTGGAGGTGCATGGCAATGGAAAGCGTTGGGAGCGCTGGGTTGAGAGTGGTGATGTGGGAACTGGATGAGTATTTGTCCAGTCCATATGTCACTCAATACATCAGGGCATTTCTCACTTGAGCTTTGAGCTGCTGATCCGAAAGTAACAACCACTGTCCAGTCTTCAGTCACAATGATTGTAACAGAATCAAAATCAAAATTACGATCGGCTTTAATATCACTGGCAAATGCTGTGAAATTTGCTTCTTTTGCGTCAGCAATGCTTAATAATAAAAACCTATGAAAATTACAATAAGAATGTATATATAAGAATGAGTCTTCAGGCTTCATGCTCCTGTTCCTCCTCCCTGATGGTAGCAATGAGAAGAGGGCATGTGGTGGGTGATGGGGGTCCTTAATAACAGTTGCAGCCCTTTAGAGCCATCGCCTTTAGGAGATGTCCTCGATGCTGGGGAGGCTAGTGCCTATGACGGAGCTGGTGAGTCTGCAACTTTCTGCAGATTTTTCTGATCCTGTGCAGTGGTCCCTCCACACCAGGTGATGTAACCAGTTAGTAGACACCCCATGGTACATTTGTAGAAATTTGATAGAGTCAATTGTGACCTACCGAGTCTACTCAAACACCTAATGAAATACAGCTGCTGTTGTGCCTTCTTTGTAATTGCATCAGTATGGCTGGGCCATACTGATAGATCTTCAGAGATGTTGACACTCAGGAACTTGAAACTGCTCACCCTTTCTACTGCTGATCCCTCAAAAGGGGACTGGTGTGCGTTCCCTTGAATTCCGCATCCAGAAGTTGGTTGTTGTGAACACCACTCAACCAGCTGATCATGCTGAAGCACTAGCCAGTGGTGACTCTAGGAAAGTGGGAAGGTGCTAGGGAAAAGGCTTAGGTTTATTACCTGTAGGAGACAGCCTTTAGCTGCTCTGAATGTCTTTCTGCCCTACCAGGGCTAAAAGTTTTCCAAGCCTTTGCCTTGTATGATTATTTGAAAAGTGAATGGAGCTGAAGTCTATTAAGTCATCAGTGACAACTCTTTTTGCAAAATCATTATTGCTGTTGTGAATGTCTGTCATGGATGAGTTATGGTAGAAGTTAAATTTGTGCCCTGCTCTGGAGACTTGAGCAGGTAATCCAATCTTCCACAAATAGGCTGTAAGTTCCCCTATTTTGGCATTTTAAAAGCATTTTAATGTTGCAAAGTACATGAAGCATAAGCGCTTATTAAAGGTCAAAATGCAAATATTTTTGATGATGTAGCTGAAGATGTTACTCTGAAAAAGTTCTGCAGTAATGATTGACCTCTATCCATGACTATCTTTCTTTGCATCAGTCCGGGTCCAGCTACTGAAGGAATTGATTTGTGCCATCCTGAACTGAATCCTGCCTTATTGTTTAGCTCAACAACTCCTCTTGGCCTGGCATTTAACCTTTGATGTGTCTGAATTAACATCTGGAACATTTTGTTTCCAGCAGAAACTGAACGAGAAGATGATTAACTAGCATGTATCTCTTGACGGAAGAATGGAACCTAGCCAACTTCTTTCAATACCTTAACCATGACTGGGAGTAACTAAAGCAGCCCAGGACTCCATTTCTCAAATAGGAAGCCTTCTTTTCTATGGAAAAGGTATACCAAGATGAAGTTTTACACTCAAAAGCAGTCAGTGTTTCTTACAGGCAGTGGTGAGAGAGGATTGGGTTGGGAAGGTGGAATGGTGGAAGGGGTGAGAGGAGCTTTCGCAGTTCTAATGCATAATACATAACAGTGGTGAGAAAGCTGGGAAGGTGAAGAGAAAGGGTAATGGTTGAAGGAGGTTGCAAGGGAGTTAGTATGGGAGCCTGAGGTGACAGTAAAATGGGAGCAAACAGGACTCCCATGATTATAAGGAATACTTTAATGAAGTTGTGGAACTGGATTGGGAGTTTCTGTTGAGTTTGAGATTGTAGGAGCTGTTACTTGTGGTGAGTAAATGGGACCTATCGGGACTTTCTGCTGAGCTCCAATACAAGGAAGTCAGGTTTAAGCAAGTGAACATCATGGGAGCAGACGTAGTGTGAGAGAGGATGAAGTTATAATAGAGGACTGAGACTCTGAGTCACAGACCTTTGGTGAGAAGAGGCTGAGATTCCTGTCAAATTTCTCATTACTTCTGTATTATTGCCTAGCACGGGCAGCAAAAATGAAACCCAGGGCAGCGGTGTGTTCCTCCTATAGATGTCAGAGATCGGGGAGACTTTCAACGGTCCTCATTGCTACATTTGTGAAGAGTGCACCTGAATGCAGTTCCTTACAGACTATGTGAGGGAAATGGAGCTGGAGATAGATAACCTACGGCTTAGCGAAGAGAATGAGGAGTTGGCAGATAG